>NC_068344.1:19545165-19631986 GCF_014633365.1 Diospyros lotus
TTTTATATTATTTTAATCTTAAAAAATTATTGTACCTAAAATAAAAAAATAAAATTAATAAAATAAAAATAATAAATAAATTCTTTTTGAATATTTGCATCTTTAAGTAACTCAATAGGATATATTAACCAATTTTACATGTCTTTAAGTATCAAATATTCAACACCTAAATGCTATTTATTTACACTAAAAACAACATTTAATCATCAATGATTTAAAAAAGAGATTTTTATTTCTTTTGAAATTGAATCATTCATGTCAAATTCTAAATGTTAAATTCTTATACATTAAACTTACATTGTTGATTTTTTTTATTTAAAACTTACATGATATTTTAAAAAATTTCAAAAACTTATAGTGTTAGATATTTAGAATATTTAAAAAATAAGTATTAAATGCCTTAAAAATTATTTTTTTTTAAAAAAAATAAAAATTGAAAAAAATCCCCGACCGTCGCTGGTCGGAGGCTTTAAAGGCCCCCGATAGCGGCCAGTCGGGGGCCTGGGTCTGGGGTTCGTTGAATCCTCGTCGGGGGTTCCTCAAACCCCCATATCGCCGCTGATCAGGGGCAATGGGTCAGCCACTACCAGTGGCCAACCAATGCGAGCACTGCCGTCACCCCTCCCACCGACGTGAGCAACGTTTGCCGTCTGTCGCCCCTTGCTGCGAATACTGTCCTCCATGTCCCTCCCTTTGCTGCTCGTATTGCCTCATTCGGTCGCCCTCTCCACCGGCCACAGACGGCCATCACCCCCCCTCCCACCTTCTCTCGGACCGCCATTGCCTTTCTTGCCAGTCGCTCGCAGAGCCTCGCCCCCACCTATTGTCCTCCCTCCCACCCCCTCTTCGCCGTCTCATTCCATAAAATATATATCTCTAATATTAATATTTAAGAATATATATTTTTTACTTTAGTCTAAAAAATATTTATGTGAGAATTGTTGTGCATCTTCTAATCATTCTCTTTCTTGTAAAGTTTACACAATTTCTCAATAAATACATTCATTATTATTGTTGTGTTACAAAAATGGAATGGCAAATTCATTTTTCATTTATCTAATTTGAAACAAAAACTGTACACAAAAGTTTTAAAATGAACAATAAAATCAAATGAGGGATGCTTAATTTATTTGTGATAACTAATTCCACAAATTTAATTAGAGGCATTTCTTGGAAGCCACCATTCCAGGCCACTCACACTTGACACTTGACAGGTCGCCCACCTACTTCCACCGCACTTTCTAAAAATTGCCACCGCTCAACCTATGACAGTGCATTTGCTACTGCATTTGAGAAATAGAGACAGAAGCGAATAACAATTGCATTATAATTTATTTGAGTTTTATTTGTAATTTAAAAGTGTGATAGAGATAAGCTGTACATACAAATCATATCATATCATTGCGATAATTCTAATTATCTCACATTTGCTTATTAGTTTAGATTTTAAACCCTCAAAAAGTAGGGGTCCATCTATGTATCTATTATTATATAGATACACAGCTGTGGTGGGTTCCAAGCGTTGATGGCAGCCATTGGCTTTAGCAGTAAATCTCCAAAAAAGTAAAATGTGTATCTTATTGCTTAACAGTGGCTTGCATGACCCGAACTCGAAGCAAAGAGATATTGAGGGATTGAACAGTTGAAAGTGATACAGATGTAGAATGTAAAGAATAGCCCAACCCCAATGATATCGGTTGAAGTGAAACTAAATAAATACAATCACATGAAACCCTTGAGCCCATAGATTATCATACAACACTTGAAGGCATTAATTAATCATCCCCAATTTTCAATCCCAACTCTCTACGTTGCTTTAAATCGCATCGAAGCTCGAAACCTTCAATCCACTGCACTTTGGCTTGCATTGGCCGAGCTCAACGCACCCTCAATCTCCTTCGCCTCTTCACTGGTCTCCAATTTCGAATCCTCTTCTTCCGCTTTCCCCTTGCTCATCGCCGAAACCTGACGGCACCGCTCCAATTCAAGCATGGTGGCGAAATTGAATGACCCAAACCTGGGCGTGGATTCTGGCGTGCTGACGAAGTTGCTATCGAAGGTGAAGGAGAAGCTAGAATTGAGCGAGGATAGCCTGATTGCTTCCAATTGGTCGAGGGAGGCGGCAGACACAATGGTGGTAGCGACGGACACAATGGTGGCGGCGGCGGCTAGAGGCAACGGACAGTTTTGACTGGAGTCTAAGAAGGGTTAGAGAGGGGGATAGGTGGGTGGGTGGGAGGGAGAGAGAGAGAAAGAGAGATGGGGCTAAAGATGGGATGGGTGGGTGGGAGGGAGAGAGAGAGAGACTGAGATGGCTGCTGTGGGTGGGAAAACTTTTAATCCTAGCTATCAAATGCATCAGAAATGATCCCAGCCATCTAAATGTCTCTCTTTAGATACATTTTCAAAAACCATCCTGTTTTATTATATAGATGATTTATGTTTCTCATTTAGTTGTAGTTATTAAGGAGAAAATTGTTTTGATGTTATTCAAAACAATATATATTGTTTGATTGATAATCGAGTAAGGCATTAAGCTTAATCGAGTATTTTTGAATGTCTCTTGAGTGAATGCTTTTGGCAATCAAGTGTTTATTACAAGCTTTCAGCTATATCAAAAGTAATCAATTGATCAAAGTGACAGCCAAGTGATTTATCTTGTAAATCGACTAAGAGTTGTGCATAATCAAATATATTCTTGTATTAGTCGAGTATGATGATCCCAAGGTCGAATGTTCATGTTTATATGGCTTTAATCAAGTATTTTTCTGAGCAATCGAGTGTATGTTGATTGAATAGTGTGAAAAAGTCGAGTATTTTATGAAACTCTTGGTTAGTAGCAAGTAGTACTTGTAATATCCCCTCTCTCGGACAACCCAACACTCAGGGAACCCTGAAGAGAGAGAGAGAGAGAGAGAGTTAGATGGGAGGATAAGAACCTAACATTCACCTTATTACATGCATAAAGAGATATGCTAAGACAAACATCAAACCATACACATCATTCATTCATTCACCACTTAAACCAAGCAAGGAGACTTTTAACATTTTTACAAAACATACATCCTAGGGTATTTTACATTCACTGCAAAGGGATGACAATGACGCACTAGCCTCTCAAAGCACTCCCAAGATCATTCAATTGAGGGTACCCCGGGACACATAGCTAACTGACCGCCTTACTCAAACCCCTATCAGCTACCTCTTTGCCCTTACCTAGAATGGTAAATAATACAAATGTGAGTTGCAAGGCTCAACAAGTATAAAATACAAGAAGAACAGTATAGCTGAATTCAAGCATGATCGATACATGGTGGGTGATGCTCATACCACAAAAGGCATCATATTTAAGATGTTCACCCACCCACCCAATGCAATATCATGCTATGCAACATACAAATATAAGCCGATAACACATACATGGCCATCCGGCCCCTCATAACAAACAATAATACATACCGGCTTGTGGCTGAATGCCGCAACCAAAGAAACAGTGATATCTCTAGGGGCCAATGGTCCGATCTTAACTATTAGCTATAACCAAATAAATATATACTCTCGCCCATGGTTGTCACCAATGGATGTGCCCCCCAATCGTCATTGAAGGAGTGTAAAACGCCGGTCAGGCATAACATAAGCCCACCGGTTGTTGAGAGATATATATTGTGGAATCATCCGCATTACGCTTATTAACTTGCCATACAATGCAACACTTTAGTGCCCACACAAATATGCACATGCAACAATTATAATTCGTGTTCCATGCTCACTCACGTATCATGTTATCATATGCTTACACAAAGTCATGCTCATGATGCACAAATACCATACTTTCCAAGTCATGCTATGCCAAGATTTAATAGTCTAAAAAAAATTAGAGACATTTTCATCGTGCCATCATGGCTAATTACTCCTTTAAATTTCATTAGGGACCTTGGGAGACATGAAAGTATGAAGATATTTACCTTAGAATTGATTTTGAATATTTTTGTGCATTTTTTTATCAAACGAGTATTGATTTGGAATACTTTTGGAATACTTAAGGTACAGACGAGTCAAATTGAACTGCTACAGGGACCAAAAATGAAGCAGAGAACAAGGCTAGTAAGAGACCAATTCTTGCTAGTTTCTAACCCTAATAAAAAATCACCATTCCTTAGAAATTATGGGGGAATACCAACCCCACTTTGGCTCACAACAAACATGCACAAGAATTTAAAGCCATCAAATTCAAGAATCAACCAAAATAAAGCCAAAAATAATCTTTTTCCAAAACTTGCTTTTCTTCCCAAAACCATCACCAATACTAAAACTCCATAATTTGAAACTCTCAAAAGCCTCCAATTTCTTACCTCAAGATCTCAAATTGGAAGATTTAACGACAACCCAATATTCCCCAAACTCATCCCCAAAAGAGGATTAAGTGCTCAATAAATGGAAAAAAAAGGGGGGGAGGGGGGAACTTGCCTTGAATGACTCTTGGATTATTTCTTGATGGACTTGAAGCCTCTAGGAAGATGGAATCAAGCTTGGTGATTGAAGGGAAAAGGTTGAGTTTGAGAAAGAGCAAATCCACGAGAGCTTCCGTCAAAATGGCTGTCTTTTTGTCTTAAAATTTCAGATTTTATGTTTATATATTTACCATTAAATTTTTCTTAATTGCTCCACCACTAATTTTGCTCTTAACTCAAGATTATAAGTGTTTTACACCTTAAATATGCCCCATTTCCAACTATTTTCCATTCCCAATCTTCACTCTTAAGGCTTCAAGAAAGTCTTCTCCCTTAATTCTTAAGTCTTGACTTTGGCTTCATCAACTTCATGCTTCTAAAAGCTCTCTTCAATAGCCTTCATGTGCCATCCAAGAATTCACTTCTTTAATCTCCCAAGTTCCATTTTGACTTTTCAACATCCACTTGGACTCTTGACTTCCATTCTTCCACTTCACCATTTGACTTAGAATTTTTAACATCTCAACAATACACAACATTTGAATTTTCTTCAATAACCAAACTAACACAAATTTCACTAACACCCATATTACTTAAATAATCTACATAATTTATTGGAAATAACTAGATAAGAAATCTTTATACCCGGCCTTTCTAATATCGCGATGTTGACTCCCCGAGCGTACCGTCACATACTCTCAATCATAGGTAGTAAATAACTTAAGCTATTTAAGCTAAATAATCACATAATTAGAATACCCAAAACGAGGCGTTATAGTGCTTGTTTACTTATGTATTTGATGAGCTTACTCAAATATCTGAAGAGTTATAGAGTGCTATCAAAATATACTCGAGTACGAAGCTTATATAATCGAGTATAGAATTTCAATAGTCGAGTGAGAGTTTGAGTTAGTAGAATGAATGGCTGCTGAACTCAAATTTTATAACTGTTAGACTAGTTGTTGCATGTGCTTTGAAGGCATAGATTGGACCATTTAGGCTTTGAAAAGGCTCCAAATATTCCATAAATAATTGTGTATGATATTTAAATATTCTAATTATTATTTTATAAAAAAATGAAGTTGTCATTGCAGATTGCACATTCTTTTGACTATAGCTATAAAAAGAGATGAAGTTTAAGATCGGCTTAGGTTATAGTTGAGCTTGGAAAAGCTAAGTGGGTTGATAAATTCTTGGTGAGAAATCAAGGAAGTGGAATAGGCTGATTGGGCCGAACCATTATGAAACTTGTAGTGTGCTACATTCTTTCGTTTCTTCATTTTATTTCAGCAAGATAAATTCTAGTTTCCAGCATTCTTAGTTTGCATTTTTAGCATCATAACTTAATCTTGCAAAGTTTATTTTATTCAAACAATATTTGCATTATTTTCATTCCTTCATTTTATTTCAACACTGTCAATCTTCTTTCAATAAAAGTTTATTTTCAAAAAAGGTTGAGATCATTTTTCTAACTTCATCAAAAGCTTTCTAAATCTTAAAAATGATAAGTTTTATTATACTAACTTTATCTTAGTCTTATCTCACATATTTTTCTGTAAAGGATATACTCAAAGCTTTAGTTTGAAAAATTCAAATTGTTTTCTTAAAGTCTTTTATTCAAGAAAAATTCTTTAAAACCCAATTCACCCCCCTCTTGGGTGTCTATCAATTCTTTCATTGGTGATGATCCAAGAGTTCTTGAGAAGCTCCTAGCAGCAGTTCAAGACAATATAGGTGGCAGTGAAGTCTCACTTCAAGTGAATCTATTACAGTTGACGATTACCGTGTACTATAATCCTTTTGTCACTTAACATCTTGATTGAGCGAGAGCTATGGTACGATAAACTTACAAACTTAGTAACTATGTATCAAATCTTATTAGTGTGACTAGATGACACTTTAAGAAACACATTTCCTGATATTCAATCTTCCTTGGCCAGGGACTGTCACATCACACTAATAGTAGACCACATAAGACGTTCATTTCATCAATAACAATAAGGGTGCCAGATCATATCCCTAACACCTGTCTTCATATACCAGTAATATGGAACCACATAGATAAACCTCTCCACTTTGCAATTGGATGGTTCGGTCCATTAGCAAATCTTGCACACCAATACATAAAATAACTGTGTCAGTTCAAGTCTAAGGATCAACTACACTATCATAACTTAGACGACATAACCATTATCCATAAAATGCCATGTGGTTAGTCATCAACGTCGCATTTAGTGTGTTGTACTCCAACAACCCCTCACGAGTTTACAAGAGATATCCCCATGTCGTATGGCATGCGACACACCATCTCTTACCATTAGTAACTCATACTGATCAAGGGTAGTAAACTATGTGCTAGTCTATACTCGTCTAACCAAAGTCCTCATCTGATTAATCTAAGGACTAGGAATCATTTAAGAAATCTTATTACCAAATAATCTTGCCACATAGTCTTAACAACTTAAGAATAAGATTCTCAATACAGGAGATCTAAGGACTCATTGATATAATAACTAGAGAGTTTATAAATGAAAATAAACTTTTCATTTCTTGATATATACAAAGATACAACAAAAATATTTATTACAAGCCCATTAGACATCATCCAAATCCAGCATTAGGGTATACTACACTAACAATGATATCCTTGAACTTTTATGAGATCTAAAAAGAATTTGGAAAATTATTTAACAGAAGGATTAAATAAGAAGATGGTTGTTGAATCATCAAAGGGAATGGGATTGAAGCCCATAAATTAGTCATCGCAATGAACACCCAACCACTTTGATTGGAGATGTGGTTCAATGGGAATAAAACGAAGCTGAAAGATGATTGGGTTGAACACTGGATTATATATATATATTGTTTGACGGATTTCCCTAATTCCATTTGTTGGGGAAAAAAAAGGAAAACTATTGTTGGAATAAAAGTCAAGTAAAGACTTAAAAATGTTGTTCCCGTTGAATTTTGCAGCAAGTCTATTTATAGGCATACAAGAAGACAAATACTTTCTCCACATAGTGAAGATAAGGGACACCTCATGTTAAGAAATAGGAACTACTAGGATAACAAATAGACCAAGTCAAATAACAGTTTCCTAACTACAAGCTAACATAATGACTCTAATAGATTTGACTTATTCTTTAACACTCCTTCTTAAGTCAAAATCACATACTCCTAGATATGATCTGAAGTAGACAAATTTCTCCCTTGACAGTGCTTTCGTGAAAAGATCTACCAACTGATCATTTGTTCTAGAGTGCTCCATCTTAATTACACCTTTTGCAACTAAGTCATGGATGAAATAGAAACGGGTATCAATATGTTTTGTTCTCCTATGAAATGTTGGATTTTTTGTCATAGCAATTGATGACTTATTATCACAAAATAGTGTAGTTGTTTTTTCTTGAACTTGATCAAGATCTGTAAGAATTCTTTTAATCCAAACTACTTGACATGCTATTGAAGTTGTTGCCACATACTCAGTTTCCAATGTAGACAATGTTGTTGTAGCTTGTTTCTTTGAACTCCACGTGATGGCACCTAATCCAAGAGAGAAAACATTTGCTGAAATGCTCCTTATATCATCTAATGAACTTACTCAATCACTGTCCGTGAGTCCATATAATCTGAAATCAACAACATGTGAATACCATATCCCATACTTAATGGTTCTAGCAATGTAATGCATAACCCTTTTTGCTGCTCCAAAATGATGCTTTGTAGGTGTTGTGGGGTGCCTTATAATTTTTTAAAATTTTCTAAGTCTTAGAAGCATTCTTGAAGCATCTTCTCCCCCAGAGAGTCTCTGAGGCGGTAGCCTCCCGACCCTAATGGGTTTTCGGGATTGGCCCACATCATTTTTTACTAAAGTCCTTAGATGGCTTTTGAGGTCTCTTGGACCAAGACATCCGATGGCTTGAATCGCTTTTTGAGCCACCCGAAGATAGCCATTTTGCCTATAAATAGGTGGCTCCTTAATGAAATCAGGATCTTTTGGACCCCAAACTAGAGCTGGCAATTTTGGACACGACCCGATTACACGACACGACACGACACGGAGTTAAGCAGGTTAGGGTTGGGGTTAATCGGGTTTGGGTCATAAACGGGTCAACCCGTTTATGACATGATTATTTTTGTGTCTTAGGCGGGTCAACCCATCTAACCCGTTTAGACACGAAATGACACGTTTAATTAAATGTGTTAACAGGTTGACCCGAACACGTTAACACGATTATATACGAAATGACACATTTAATTAAAAGGGTTAGTGGGTTGATTTAAACACGTTAACACGATTATACACGAAATAACACATTTAAAACTAAATAACACGTTTAACAGGTGACACAACACTACCCATTTAAATTAAACGGGTTAAACAGGTGACACGACACGACATGACACGTTTAGTTAAACGGGTTAAACGGGTCGTGTCATGTTACACGTTTAATAAACGTGTCGTGTTCTAGTTTAAGGAATTTGACACAATTATTAAACGGGTCGTGATAGGGTTAGCCTGACACGTGTTATATGTGTGTCTCGACACGACACGATTACGACCCGCCAACACGAATTGCTACCCCTACCCCAAACCCAACCTTTTGCCACTTTGTGTTCTCATACCTATGTCAAGCCATTGAGCTAACACATTCTCACTCTAAACCTTATATGGGAACAATCATATAACTTTCGAACCCTTTCGGGGCATGAAATCATGGATTCAAACATATACATTGGACATACTCTCAATTCCAGTCTAACTGAGGCATCAGAGGGCCCTTGTGGGGGACTCTCCCACGTGGCTTTTTGACTATTTTTGTGCTCGCAAGCAAAGTCTCATCTTTCTTTCCAGATGACCAGAAGGTCAACCTCTCGAAGACCTCTTTGAGGCCTTTCACTGCTTGTCCCCTGAAAACCTTTTAGGGCATCTCGCCTTGAAGGCCTGGAGACCCTTCCGGGATCGTGCCCCCATCAAACTCCAGCTCTGACCTGATCTAGATTCATTTTGGCCTCGCTAGTGATACCCTGGACCCTTGGCTGTGATGAAAAACTATGTTCTGGCTTACCCCAAGACAAATAAATTTAATTGTTGTAGTTAGGTAACAACAATTTGGTACCATCTGTGGGAAACGAACAAAAATTCATCCCTTAGCTGCCACCATAAGGATCAGTTGAGCGAAGATGTTGTACTCCCATTTCATCTTGTAATGGCTCCCCATGAGCCACACTCCAAATCCGTCGAGGAGAAGGCATTGGGGAGCTTTTTGCGAGGCTTTTTTCCTGCTATTGTAAGCCTTCTAAGGATTTTCTCTCGCTATTGTGTTGGCCCTTGGTAGAAAAGCACACCTACCCACCCCGTGTCTCTGATCCCTCAATTGTGTTATTCCCAAGACAGAGACACAGGCAAGGTAAGTGGGAAGTGGGGATGAGCCCCTTTGAGGATATCTGATTACCAAGCTCGAGAGCCTGTTGATCCCCGAGCTTGAACTTAATGATAAGGCCATATCTTCCTTACTGACCCCCACAAGAAGAGCTTCCTCCGAAGTTTGGAATTATGAAGGCCTTTCTCACGGGGCAAGACCTGTTGGGATGTGTTTACAAGAGGGTTCTATGAACCTAGCGGGTAGCCCATTTGGCATGTCAGTTCCCTAGATATGCACTAGAGGAGGTGACTGCCCAAACTCCCAACTTCCTAGGATATTTTTTTCAAGTTCGGGGAGACTCCAGCACCAAGGGGTAGACAGGAATTGGTAAAGCTGCACAAAGTTCCTATAAGAGGATATTGATCATCAGCGTCTTCTGAAGCTACCCTGTAGAAGTTGATATGGAAATCTAAGAAGACAACTCTATGGTGGTCTTTTTCTGCTACCACTCCTAGACTCCCTTTTGCCAAAAGTTCCACCCTGTCTCATCTAAGTTAGGCGAAGACAGACTGAAAAGGCCATAAGATCCTTGAAGAGCTTGTGATTGCCCATCATAAAGGCCAAGTGACCCCAAGATTGAAAAGGGAATCTATCAAGTCTTGAGCAAGGGTAGCCGAAAGAAGATATTACTAACTCACTCATTGTAAACTGTGGATGTAGGTGCCTATACCGAATTGCGTAGACAAAATGCCCTTGTAATACCCAAAAAAGATATAAGGTTACTCACATATGTGTATCCTCTATTATGCAGCATTTTAAAAAAAGTCTAGGAACCATAATGGGGAGCTGAGGGGATGGAAACCCTTAGGCTTGACCCAATGTACGCCTCTTGTAAATTTCAAGTTTAGAGTTAGACAAAAGTGAATAAACAAAGTGTTTGAGCAAAGAAATGCTTATATCATCACAATTTGTCAGAAACAGGGCCAGATTATCTTTAACATGGAAGTGCACTCTCACCGAATTGCTTCAACAAAACTCCATAATCATGAAAGTAGGCATTCTCCTAGAATCGCTTCGACAAAACTCCATAATTACAGAAGTAGGCATCCGCTTCAATAAAATACTGATATCATAGATGTAAGTGGTTTAGGAAAATTCCTATTAAACCGTATCACCAAAATAGAGCGCCTCTTGGTGCGCTCCGTGCCATTAAGGCCCTTATCCTCTCCACCCGATATTCTTTCTTAAGGGCCCTACATTCTTGCATTCTTATGGACAGTCCTATAGTCTTTGGAGGCAAAGTGTAGGGTCGTACCCTTTCATGACTGCTCCATTAGCCCAGTGCATTGATGCACCCATTGGTGGAAGCAACAAAGTTGTAAGAAATTTATCTTTCCATTGTGTAGGTCCACTAGTACTTACCCCTTTCACTGCTCTAAGGCGCCTAGGACCATGCACCGCTTCTCACGGCCAGACCTTTCCACAAAGGGACTTTATGGGTTGGTGTCCTCATTCTCGATTAGCCCCAGGGCACAATGGCAACCTCTCGACTATGAATAAGACCGGTAGGTAAAAGGCAGCTGAGGGACTCGGACATGTGTCTCACCCCTAGTTGCAAGTGATGGCATTAGTACTCCTGAATGATGTGAGATATGGGTTGCACGCCTTACTTTGGGCCTTCTAATACTTAAATACATCTCGGGGCCAATTATTTCTCATCGCCTTAACAGGTATATTATTACCACTCAAAATATTTCACTATCTCTTTTGTCATTTATTCATAAACATGTAACTATTTCACCCTCTGTAAGTTGGAAAATAGCAACACTCCCATTGGGGAAGCTGGATTCTCTTTACATATGTATACAGGAGCATAGGTACCTGGACCTCGCTCCACGGAGGAATATGCCCATGATAGTAACAATTAAATTACTACCCTATCTTTTCTTACTTATCTCATGTCTCATCCATTCGCATAATTCATATGCACAACGAGACTTTCGATCAATCACATGAAACTTATATCACAAAAAAGAAGAATGCTCATTGTATTCATATTTGTGTAATTCCCAAAAATGCAATAGAAGTAATGAGCCAAAAAAGATGGCAGCCAGTCCCATCCTAATTCAAAGCCCCAAGAAATCCATTGCCCTGGCCAGGAGCCCTATTTGTGAATTCCAAATCAGTAAATTCAATATTGCCTGGAGCATCTATTATTTTCGCTCCCTGGGGAGCTTCCTGCCCAATTGGTATATCTAACTCTAGCACATACAGGCTCCATGGACCAACAGGCTTCTCAAGAGGCTTTTCCTCTTCATCCAAAAATGCCTCAGGGGGTGAGGGATCAAGATCCCCTACAACTTCCAATCGCGGACCTCCACTATCTTCTCGCTAGAATAGATGACATCAAAAAGGTCAGTGTCCAGGCGCTTTATCTCTAAATACTCTAGAGTTAAGTAAAATCCATACTTCATGAAGCCTAAAGCATACCTCTCCTTCTCCTCGAAGCATACCCGATGTAACGACCTATTAATGGGTCTAGAATTTTATGAGAAATATAATTTTATTATGTGTGATGCATTTCAAGAATTTTCCAAATTAAATGGGTCAAAATATTTTATGTGTTTATAAAAAGGGAAATTAATGGAAATGTTAAATCAAGGAAAAATGAAATGTAAGTGAAAAATTAAAATGAAGTATAAATGGGGTTGATCTTGTCAACAAATGGGTTGGGCCAATGATTGAAAGGCCTAAATGGGATGGATTGTTGGAAGATTTAAAATAAACCCATCTCTAATGGATTGGGCTGCTGAAATTGGGTTAAGCCCAAGTGCAAATTGTGTTGTATTTTATTTAAGTTAAATGAAATGGGTTGGGATCAAGTTGAAGAGTTACCCCAGTGGGCTTAATAAATGTGTTGGGCCATTGATTTGGGCTTGGTCCCATGTGTATAATAGTGTGAGTTAATTAAAAAAAAGGGAAAAAAGCAAATGAAAAAAGGGAAATTACCTAAGGGGTAAGATATTTTAGTTTGTGTGTGTGTGTGTGCAAGTGAGGGCAAATGTGGAAGCAAAGAAAAGAGAGTGATGGGAGTAGTTGGGGAGCAGATGTGCATGCCATGCCCTTCTCATTTTCTTGTCTCCTTCTTTCTTCTTCTTCTCATCTTCTTCCTCCTCCTCCCAACTCTCTCATTTTCCTTCTTTGTTTTCTTCTTCTTTATTTCCTTTTTCTTCTCTTCTAGGGAGTCTAAAAGCTCAAAGGAGTGGGGGGTTTTTTGCAACTGGTTCTTCTTCTCTTTAGGCACCAACCAACTTAAGGCAAACTCCTTCTCTTCTTCTTCTTCTTTCAAGAAAACATCGAATATCTATTTCTTTTAAATGATGGATGAGATGTTTCTTTTATATAAATGATCATGGATTTTATCCTTGTGGTAGTCTTGAGGACCATTTTTGTAGTTAAGGGATTTTATTCCATTTCTTTCAAAATTTATAGGTTTTCTCTTAAAGTGTTGTTGAGTCTCATAGATAGTCTCGATGGGGTTTGTTCACCCCATGTTTTCCTTCAAGGAATGGCATTTTTGGGTTAGGAAACCAACTATGGGGTTAGGTGTATCTTATGTGCTCTTTTGTTCTGCATTCGTGTTTGTTCGTGACCCTTATCATGAATTCGGTAGACTAAAGTAGTCTTTTCGATCGACATAGGTCATCCAGTAGCTTGTATGTAGCTTCAATTGAAGGGTCGGTCGACCTAAGATTATGAATAAGCATTCTGCCCAACTTTGGTCGACTGAAGTTAAGCTTCGGTTGACTTAAGTCAGAGTTCAATCAACCTAAGTTAAATTTCAATTGATTGAAGCTTAAAATCCAGCATTCTGCCCAACTTCAGTTGACCCAAGTTGAACTTCGGTTGACCTAAGATATTTAGCCATTTTAGCACCCACATTTTTTCAGCACAAGGAGTTCTATACACCTTGCTCTCTTTTGGGCATAACTCTTTGTAGAAATATTGGAATTGAGATCTTTTTTTTTTTTTTTTTTGTAATTTAGACTTGATAAGGTTCAATTTGGTATAGGATTTTAACCATTTGGACAACAATTGAGCTTGTGGGATTCCTTTGAAATGTATGCTTGATTCGTAGCTTCTCCTTGCTTAAAATTCGTTCAATCTTAAATTCTAGAATCGAATACTTCCACCTTGACCCGTTTATCAATATTATCAAATAATTGCACTTAATTGATGTGGTGGAACCTATTTAAATATTGAATTGTGTGAAATAACTGAGAATCTTAGTGGGTAAAAATTAAGGATGTGTGAATGTTATTTGTTAGAGCTTTGCTTGTGGCTACGTTGCATTGCATTGTGTTACTATATTATTTCTCATTATGATGTTGGGTCATGAGTCGCATTCATTGGGGGGTCATGCTTTATGTGTGTTGAGAGTGTGAACATTGGCATGACACGGTTGGCTTGTTAGTGCTGACTTGTGTATGTTAGGCGAGCATATACATCAAAGCAACTCGGGCCGTGTGTTGGGACCATGTATTAGCCAAAGGCCTACTGGACTGAGGACACTGGATGAGAGATAACTAATAGGCTATCAGAGTAACTTGGGCCATGTGTTGGGATCGTGTATAAGCCAAAGGTTGGGGGTATTGGACTGGGGATGTTGGACCAATGGGGGGTCACTGGTAATAGTATGGCTTGATGCTTGGCTTGGAGGGGCCTTACCATCACATTAATACTGCAAAAGCCATTGTAATACCCCAAGAGCCTAGAGAAGAGTAGTTTATATCGAGGATAAGTAAGGAAGGAAACAACACCAGCTGGATACCTTTTAGGTTGAATGTTGGCAAAGAACTCCCAAGTTAAGCGTGCTTGACCTGGGGTAATCCAAGGATGGGTGACCCCCTTGGGAAGTTCATGTAGGCCCATCAGGGTAAGTTGTTCTGGTCCTTCTTATCGCTTGATGCGGGATGTTACAGGTGGTATCAGAGCCGACCCTTGGAGAAGGCGGTCCAATGAGTGCAGGGGAGTGGCGCCGGGGCGCGAGGCCTGATCAAGGAGCGGCTTTTGGCAGGCTTCTAGGACGGCAGCCTCCAAAGGGGAGAAGGTCTGGAACCAGTTGTAAGGTTGCATAACGAGGACGTCATGTGCTTAAGGGGGGGGGGAGAATATAATACCCCAAGAGCCTAGAGAAGAGTAATATATATCGAGGATAAGTAAGGAAGAAAACAACACTAGCTGGATACCTTTTGGGCTGAATGTTGGTAAGGAACTCCCAAGTTAAGCGTGCTTGACCTGGGGTAATCTAAGGATGGGTGACCCCCTTGGGAAGTTCATGTAGGCCCATCAGGGTAAATTGTTTCGGTCTTTTTATCGCTCGATACGAGATATTACAGCCATCGTATTCCTTATGTGATGTATAGCATGGTGGGAAGTGGTGGTGGAAATTGGCTTGTGATTGTAATGCGCAAGATTAGGGGTTTGAGTCCCACAACAATTGCATCTTGTGATGCATAAGACTGGAAGGTTTGAGTCCTACAATAGTTGTATCTTGTGATCCGTAGGACTGGAGGGTTTGAGTCCCATAACAACTTGTGATCTTGATGTAATTGTGAGTGCTTTAGTATGATGATGACGGTGATGGAGATGATATTTATGGATGTGGTATGAGAACTTGGGCTCAAGTTATTGATTTGATAGTTTGCCCTTAGCTGCTGGCAGGTTTGTAATCAGGGTCTTAGGCGCCAGTGTATGCATTTTATGTGGGCCCTAAGGACCATATGTGTGCATCTATGAATTTATGTTATGGTTGGATATCATGTTATATAACCACATGACATGGATTTTGTGTCGTTTATGTATATATGATGCATGTGATTAAAGGGGCCTTGTGTGCCAATCTGTTATACATGTACATGGTTACCTTATGGGATTGAAAATGTGTTTTGATAAAATGTAAGAAATTATATTTCTTTGAGGATGTTGTTGTCAAGTATAGAAGGCATGAATCCAATTGATGTCTAGATGTCGGGTAGTGATTTTTTCTTGGCTCTGAGTTATTCATACCTTCATGTATTGATCTATTGATGCTTCCCTTTGCTATATACTTGCTGAGCCTTGTGGCTCACCTTGTTTTCTTTTTGTCATTCTAGGAAAAGGGAAAGCAGTTGTTGAGGGCGAGTCTAATGAGATTTGAGCCCAGTGTTAGATGTGTATAGAGATATCCTAGCTAAATTTTTATTGGGGATTGTTTCATTGAGGGCATGTTAAGTGAGGAATTGTATTTCATAAATCACATTAATGCCCTTGTATTTTGAGTTGTATGGCTAATGTGCCCAAAAAGATATGTAAATCAAATTATTGTTGGAAATATGCTATTTGGCTCCTGATGTTCAGTAAGCAAGGAAAGAAAAAAAAATGTGTGAGTGATTTTTTGTATCTGTATCCATTTTGAATGGACATTCTCTTAGACTTCCTATGCTAGTAGGTAAATCCGGGAGCAGGTCTTGACACTTTAGACGCCCGATATTCCTTAACTGTTCTAGCCTTGATGGCCTAGATCGTCATCCCCCTAAGCTAATTAGATAGCTCATCAGCCTGCCACTTCTCTTCCAAAAACTGGGAGTGAGCCTCCTCTCTTTCCTGAATGGCTTGCTTTAGCTTAGCAGATAACTTAGAGTCTGTCGCTGATAGCAATGCCTCATTCTTCCTCAAATACTCATTATCCTTATTCAATGAGGCATTCTCTTTCTTTATCTCTTTTTCCTCGCACTCCAGTCTAGAGACCAGCTTCTCGAGCTCTTTGAGGCCCTGGACTTCGCTCTTGAGGCTCCTCACCTGCCTTGGAAATATAGAGTGCGCTAGACTATCTCTTCCCTCTCGTCTCGAGGCTTGAGCATATCAACCCAAGCCATCATCGTGGCCTTTGCCTGGCGTTGTATCCCCTATAAAGAAAAAACCTACATATCATAAGTTGCAATACATATAAAGGGACGTTAAAAAGAAATCCCAAGTCTCCCTTACCTTAGTTAAACACATCTCTGCTTGGTCAATCTAGCTCAGAGTATCTCCTATGAACCTTGCATCATCTCGCGACATAAATGAGGTATACATCAACCTCACCGTAACACTCGGCTTCGCAATCATGTCAGTATCTAAGAGCCCCTGGTAGACCAAAAATTTATGCCCCTCTACCTGTTGTTGTCTAGCTTGCGCCACTCCCTAATAAATGGGGCATAAGTTTGGGAAATGGGGTGGATGTGCCCCAATCTCCAAAGCCAATGTTCTCTTCCCCTGTCGCTCTGTCGGTTGCGAAAAAGAATAATTGTTGATGGCTTGATTCTATCCATGATCCTCTCTAGTTCCTCTTAGGCCACGTCATCTTCCCCAGCTTCCTACTCCCATGCAAGAGCTGCGATAGCCACTTGGGACCTCAAGCTCAGTGGTAATGCTTTTGGAATTTATCAGGCGTGGAAGATAGCTGCAAATCCTCCATCATAAAGCTCAAAAAATTATGTGAAAGGGGGTCAATGGAAGTTCCCGCCAAGCTTGGGCCTATGTCATCTATTATAGCCCTTTTGTTCCTTTAGGCCTATAGAGTTTATTCTCTCTCGGCTTCTTCTGAAAAAGAGCCTGAGACGTCAGCAACTATGTCTCTTATAGGATGTCCTGTGTACGTCACTTAACTTCTTGCTGCCTAGCCCGCGTTAACCTTTGAAGCCACCTTATTTTTGCACGGCCACAAATCAAATCATTAGTGCAATTATCAAAATCAATATCAAAACAACATAAAAAATGCCAAATAAAAGATAAAGGTCTAGGTGAGCACCCCTAGGGTCTGCGTCCCCTTCGATCGCCTCCGAGTCCTTAGCAATATTCACCTCTTCACCATTTCTCTCCTCTTTTCTTTCTCCCTCATTATTATTTAACGAAGAGGGTGGTTGGGACATGATCGCATGAGTTTGAGCTAGTTTCAAAGGGCTTGCGTTATCATTTATTAAATCCGTTAAAAATATTTGGCCTCCCTCAACCAACTTATTGATTTCATCTTGGTGATCCTCCACCAGCAAATCTACATATGCCTAATCGCATCTCTCACTCCTTATTATTTGTGGTACGCTAGTATCGGGACAACCCCCAACGTCCCCTAAGCAGTGTGACCACAATCCATCGAGTCTCAAAATCATCTATCTTTCTAGGTCCACCCCTAAACAATTTAGTTCTAAAACAGGTCTGTTGAAGGGTCACAAATTCTTTATCCCCTTAAATAATGCAAGCATGGTAAAAACAACGCAATAAGGACGTTATGGTTTCACCCTCCGCTCCTTACACTAAATAAAAAATCTCATCAGCATGACCCTATCATTTGGGTGAAACTGGGTTGGTGCTAGAATCTTCTCTCGTAAACATTGGCAGTAAATTATCTAAATAAATCCCTACATCTCCTCCCTTAACATTGGTAGTAAATTCTTTGCTGCTATGAGCCCTTGGCTTCCACGATAGAGGGATGCAAAAATGATCTCGCAATATCCCTAACATCTTTGCTTTCAAGACTGAAGGAGATAGTAATATCAATGGGAGCTAGTTTAAAATCCATTTTTACCTTAACATGTTAGAATTTTTTCCAGAAAGAGCGAGTGTTCAGAAGAAACAGATAGCTTCAGGAGCTAAGAGCGGGAAAAGGTCTTCAGGTGAGTATAGAGTCTTTAGGAAGTTCTAGATTACTCAAGCTCTTCGAGGAACATGTGTGGTCCATATGGGACCACCAGATATTTATACGCAAATCAAGTAACCTAAGCGTCACAAGTCCCTCATAGACTCTCCTCTGATGAGCCATTTGACACCTACTTATTCTACTATTCCCTTTGCCTTTCAGCCTAAGGTAAGTGTAGAGAGCTATTATTATGGGGCGTCCTATAATTTTCCAAAATTTCCTAAGTCTCAGAAGCATTATCGAAATGTCTTATCCCCTAGAAAGTCTCTGGGGCAGTAACCTCCTTGACCCCAATGGGTTCTAGGGATCGGCATGCATCATTTTATGCTAAAGTCCTCGAACACCCATCGGGGTCTCCCATACCAAGCCATCTAGTGGCCCCAAGCCCCTTAGAAGCCACCTGGAGATAGCTATCGAGATAGTTCACCCTGAAATCTGCTCTAGGCCCTCCAAGCCTCCTGAAGGTACCCTTTCGAAAGAGCCATCCTACTCAACCGTGCATCCCACCATTTTGCCTATAAATAGGCTGCACCTTAATGAATTCAGGATCTTTTGGACCCCTAACCCGACCTTCTACCACTTTATGTTCTCATATTAATGTCAAGCCATTGAGCTGACACTCTTTCTCTAAACCCCATTCGGGAACAGTGATATAACTTATGAACCCTTTCAGGGCACAAACTCATGTATCTAAAACTATACACTAGGCATCATCATTCATTCTATTTAGAGCATACATTGGACATACTCTCAGATTTTAGTCTAACTTAGGTATCGGAGGGCCCACATGGGAGAGTCTCCCTCATGGCTTTCTTGTTGAGCCAAGTTGCTCCAATTAACCTATTATGTATTTTGATGTTTAACAAAACATAATTTTAGTAAAACTATTTTTAGTATGTTTAAAACCCCTAATGGATTTTTTATATGTGTTAAGTATTATAGTATTTTGTGTATCAAAACGAACCAAGAAATGCTATTTGATTCTAAGTAGAATATTAGCACACTATAAGGGAACATATAAGAAAATATTTTCCTTTTGGAAAACTAACTCCCGGTATTTTCATAGCTAGTATTCATTATTGTGAATTTTTCAAATAATGGAAAGTATGTATTTTGGAAGTGTTAAATCGTCAAAATCGAAATTTGTTCTAAAACCCAAAATCTACTTTCTTATCTATTTGGATTTTGATTTTTTAGATATTTTTATTGAATCCAAATGGGGGGTACTTTGTTATTTACATTTATGTATTAAAGTAAATGGAAGGTAAAATATAAATAAAAGAAAATGTGGACATTTACTTATGTAAATATCTTGTAATAAATTTATGCTATGTATTGTTTTATCAAAGCAAATCTTATTTTTCTGAAATCTGGACTGAGAGTCGACTCCCAGTGAGGGACAGTCGACTGTAAGTCAATGGCAGTCGATTGTGGATGTGCATCAGTCGATATAGCTGAGCATTGTTTATGCAGAGTTGAGGTAGCCGAGAGTGGGTTTTGGCCAGTCAACTGTAGAGTCGACTGTAGGCCAATGAGAGTCGATTGTCTGTGTGAAAGTCGACTGCGGGTTGAGCGAGAGTCGACTATCGGCAGCGAGAGTCGACTGTGGGTGTCGCGGAGTCGACTGTCAGTTTGAGCACTCGACTGCCAGACTCCAACGGTCAGATTTTTGGAGCTGTTGCAGATCGTTTTGGGAGCCCCATTATAAATATCAAAGGGAGAAATCTTGAGAAGGCTAATGCTCTACCATTTCCTATCTTCCTAAAGCACACCCAAGCTCTCAAGCACTCAATAAAAGCAATCCAAGGCCCAAGGAGCTTCAAAGATCTATCCATTGGAGCCTCAAGGCAAAGAAGAAGTTTTCTTCTTATTGGTAACTTGTATCATTTCATTTTGCCTTGTATATTGTTCTTGTATTGATATCCATTGTAGTCCAAGTGTGTTGGACATAGGATTGATTTATTTGTATTAGATTGTGGATTGTGAGTGGCATCCTAGAGCCCAAGTAATCTAGGTGTATTATTGTGTTGTATTAGTTTCCGGGGTGAGCTAAGGGAAAACCTCGGGGTGTACAAGTTTGCTAGGTGTTATTGTGTGGAAACGTATTGGTGGTTTTACTGGAACCTCAAGTGTCGGTTTGATCTTGAGAGAGTGGAGTAGGTGTTGGATACACCGAACCACTATATATCTTGTGTTTATATTGTGGTTGTTTGTGTATTTATATTGCTATTATTTCCAAACAACATATATATTTATAACAAGTGTATTTTGTGTATAAGAAAATCTCAAGAGTTTTAAAAAGGAAAGAATCGATTCAATAAGTTTTAATCACTCAATTCACCCCTCCTCTTGAGTGGCCATTGTGTGTGTCAAGGGACCAATAATTGGTATCAGAGCGGGTCCTACAATATTTGTGATCATCAATCTCAAATTTTAGGATAAGATCTTAAAATGGCCTCATATGTATCTAATGGTATTGTTGAGGGAACTTCTCCCTCCCGTCCCCCATTCTTTGATGGAACCAATTATAGCTATTGGAAAATGAGGATGGAATCCTACATCTTTTCAATTAGTTATCTTTTGTGGAAACTTGTTAGGGATGGGTTTACATTATCTAAGGAAGAAGAAAAAGATTGGAGTGAAGAAGATATAAATAATCTTGAAATGAACCATAGGGTCAAATATATATTGTTTTGTTCTATATTGCCTAGTGAGTATGAACAAATCTCTTCATGCCCCACATCTCATGAAATATGGAAAAAATTAGAAGTTATGTATGAAGGGACCGATCAAGTTAAGGATACTAGAATAAATCTTTTGATGTCCCAATATGAAGGGTTCAAATTGTTAGCCAATGAGACCATTAGTGATATGAATGCTAGATTTCAAAAATTGGTTAACTCTCTAAAGATGCTTGGCAAGGTTATCCCCGAAAGTGATCAAGTAAAGAAAATACTTAGGTCACTTAGTATAGATTGGCAACCTATGGTTATCGCTATCACTCAAGCCAAAGATCTTCGAGTCTTGAAAATGGAAGAGCTCATAGGGAATCTCTTAACCCACGAGTTAGTTCTTAATCAAATGAAAGAACCCATAAAGAAGATAAAGAATATAGCTTTAAAATCTAAATTTTTAACTAGTAGTGAAAGTGAGTCTTCTAGTGAAAATGATGAAGATGTAATTCTCCTAGAAAAGACTTTAAAGAGCTTAATGAAAAAGCAAGGTAAGGGTAGTAAGAAATCGCTTCCTACTTGCTACAATTGCCAAGAAGTTGGGCATTATAAAAATGAGTGTCCAAACGAAGAGAAAGAAAACAAATATAAGAAGAAGAAGAAACATTGAAAATATCCAAAAAGGCATGCTTTCAATGCATGGGATGCAAATGAATCTTCCCAATCCGAAAAAGAAGAGGCACAAGTGTGTTTCATGGCCTTTGAGGATGTAGAAGAGGAAAATTTAGGAGTTGATGAACTCCAAGAGGCATTTAAAGAATTATTTGCTAAATTTAAGTCTCTTAAGAAGGAATTTAAGAATGCAAAGAAATATTTTGCTAAGGAAAAAGAAGATCTTGAAGAAGAGAATGAGTCTTTGAAAAATGAAATAGAAATCTTAAAAGAAAAGATTGTAGAGTTCAAAGAAGAAAATGAGTCTTTAGAAGAAAAGCTTAAAAAGAAAAATGAAGCAAAAACGGATGATAAAATGTTTGAAAAATTCCCCATATTGGAGAAAGAAATATTTGTTTTAAAAGCTCAAAACTCCAAACTCACTTTAGAAAAGGGTGCAATAGAGAAGTCTTTGGCAAGCTTAATTGTGAAAAAGAATTTTAATCCCCCAAAGCCAAAGCCAAAGCCAAAATATCAAAAGAAATATTGGAAACCATATAGATGGACTCCCCAACCCCCTAAGAGAAATGAAATTAAAATTTGGGTGCCAAAAGGGGTAGTTCAACAAATGAGAGCCTTAGATCCCCCTAAAGGGTCCAACACAAAGGCAAAGGGCATTCAAGAGCCAAAAGCCAAAGGTCCCATGTTTAGATGGGTGCCCAAGGCTAAGACTTAGCCTTATGTGTGCCAATGTGCATGAGATCCACATGGAAAACATGTTGTATTTGTTTTAGTGGAGACTCATGGCACAAGAGAGGTGAGGGGTTCTATGGTTTAGACCTCACTCTCAAAAATAGGATGGAAAGCCTATGGAATAAATGAGAATATGAGAGGTTTGGGTTTTGGGTAATCACCTCATTCCTAAATTCTAAAATTAATATGGCTTGAAATCTAAGTTTTCCAAATTCATTAAAATGTGAAAAATCATCTTGTGGCATATAAAAGATTTGGGCTTAATGAAATCCTTTATGCTCTAGCTTAGGCTTTATCCCATGGTGTTTAAATGTTTGAAATTTTTGGGATTTTTGTAAGACAACCCTCATTTCCATTGTTGATCCAACTTGCATGACCTATTGTGATAGATATATTTTCTTTGGAGTCATTCAATGCAAGAAAAATTGGTCATTTGGAAGAAAAATGAGGTTTTGATCATTTTAGTCCCTATTTTCTAAAAGAATTATTTTTGAAAGGGTTTAAATGTGTTGTGTGTTCTATGTGCTTAAATGTTTCATCTATGTGTGTTTTAGGCCTTGTAGAATATATTGGTGTATGTTATGTTAATTGTTTTTGGCCTATGTTTCAAAAGGAGAAGTTTCTTTCAGGACTGCATTGTTGCAGTCGACTGTGTAGGTTTCACAGTCGACTTTCATTTGGCAGTCGACTGTCCATTTTTGGAAGTTGACTCTCCTGAAGCCTCCGGGAGAAAATGAGTTTATTTGATCAAATTTTAATCTCCCATCATGTTTTAAATATAAGTATGCCTAAATATGTTGCTTAAAGTCATTTGGTATCCTAGTGCATCTTTGTTTTATCAATTGATATAAATTAATATCTTTTTGTTTCATTGTTCTCCAACAAATGGTATCAAGAGGATATTTCTTTTATGCAACAATTGGTATCATCATCCAAAAATTATTCTCAAAATGCTTATATCATTTTAAAAGAATTTGGCATCATTTCAATCATTTGGTCTTAATGCTTCAATTGGTATCAACTTTAAATTGGTATCATTTTCTTGTTTCAAATCAAAGGCATACAAAAAAATTGTTCTAACCACTTGTTTTAATTGATATCTTATTTATCTCTTGGCTAGTGTATATGTTTGGATTGCTTGGCTGCTATTTCCTACTTATTTGTTATACTCTGCATGTTCTGATCCCTTGTGCTTTATTGCTTATTATTTTCCCTATATTTCTCTCTGTACTAACTCTTTTCTCTTTTTGATGATTTCTAAAAAGAGGGAGAAGTATGTAGTAAGGGGGAGGTATGTCTAAGGGGGAGGTAAGGGAGAGAGGAATGTCCTTCCAAATGGTTTTTCATTGTAAAACCTTGGTTCATGTTGTTCAAAAACAATCTTTGTGATTTTTTGTTTTATTAGTATCTATTAGTACAAAACATATGGGGAGTTGTTTTGTAAAAATGTTTTCATAAAATTATAATGTTTTTGTCATCATCAAAAAGGGGGAGATTATTGAGCCAAGTTGCTCCAATCAACCTATTGTGTATTTTGATGTTTAACAAAACATAATTTTAGTAAAACTATTTTTAGTATGTTTAAAACCCCTAATGGATTTTTGATATGTGTTACGTATTATAGTATTTTGTGTATCAAAACGAACCAAGAAATGCTATTTGATTCTAAGTAGAATATTAGCACACTATAAGGGAACATATAAGAAAATGTTTTCCTTTTGGAAAACTAACTCTCGGTATTTTCATAGCTAGTATTCATTATTGTGAAAATGATTTTTAGTGAATTTTTCAAGTAATGGAAAGTATGTATTTTGGAAGTGCTAAATCGTCAAAATTGGAATTTGTTCTAAAACCCAAAATCTACTTTCTTATCTATTTGGATTTTGATTTTTTAGATATTTTTATTGAATCCAAATGGGGGGTATTTTGTTATTTACATTTATGTATTAAAGTAAATGGAAGGTAAAATATAAATAAAAGAAAATGTGGACATTTACTTATGTAAATATCTTGTAATGAATTTATGCTATGTATTGTTTTATCAAAGCAAATCTTATTTTTCTGAAATCTGGACTGAGAGTCGACTCCCAGCGAGGGACAGTCGACTGTAAGTCAATGGCAGTCGATTGTGGATGTGCATCAGTCGATATAGCTGAGCATTGTTTATGCAGAGTCGAGGTAGCCGAGAGTGGGTTTTGGCCAGTCGACTGTCGAGTCGACTGTAGGCCAATGAGAGTCGACTGTCTGTGAGAAAGTCGACTGCGGGTTGAGCGAGAGTCGACTGTCGGCAGCGAGAGTCGATTGTGGGTGTCGCGGAGTCGACTGTCAGTTTGAGCAGTCGACTGCCAGACTGCAACGGTCGGATTTTTGGAGCCGTTGCAGGTCATTTTGGGAGCCCCATTATAAATATCAAAGGGAGAAATCTTGAGAAGGCTAATGTTCTACCATTTCCTATCTTCCTAAAGCACACCTAAGCTCTCAAGCACTCAATCAAAGCAATCCAAGGCCCAAGGAGCTTCAAAGATCTATCCATTGGAGTCTCAAGGCAAAGAAGAAGTTTTCTTCTCATTGGTAACTTGTATCATTTCATTTTGCCTTGTATATTGTTCTTGTATTGATATTCATTGTAGTCCAAGTGTGTTGGACATAGGATTGATTTATTTGTATTAGATTGTGGATTGTGAGTGGCATCCTAGAGCCCAAGTAATCTAGGTGTATTATTGTGTTGTATTAGTTTTCGGGGTGAGCTAAGGGGAAACCTCGGAGTGTACAAGTTTGCTAGGTGTTCTTGTGTGGAAACCTAGTGGTGGTTTTAGTGGAACCTCAAGTGTCGGTTTGACCTTGAGAGAGTGGAGTAGGTGTTGGATACACTGAACCACTATATATCTTGTGCTTATATTGTGGTTGTTTGTGTATTTATATTGCTATCATTTCCAAACAACATATATATTTATAACAAGTGTATTTTGTGTATAAGAAAATCTTAAGAGTTTTAAAAAGGAAAGAATCGATTCAATAAGTTTTAATCACTCAATTCACCCCCCCTCTTGAGTGGCCATTTTGTGTGTCAAGGGACCAACATTTCTAACTATTGATGTACTACCCATAAACTACTGAAAGGCCAACCTCCCGAAGACCTCTTCAGGGCCTCTCACTGCCTATCCCCAGAAGACCTTTCCAGGCTCGTGCCCCTATCGGACTCTAGCTCCGACCCGATCCAAATCCATTTTGGCCTCACTGGTGATACCCTAGACCCTTGGCCATGATGAATGACTCTGCTTTAACTGATCCCAAAATAAATAAATTTAATTGTCGTAGTTAGGCAACAATAGTAGGACTTTGCATAAACTTGGAAATCACACTGACAAGAAATGCAATATCTGGTCTAGTATGAATCAAATAAATTAAACCTCCTACTAGACTTCTGAAAATCTTTGCATTAGCCTTTTTAGTACCATCTTCAAGTTGCAATTTTTCATTCATGTTCATCGATGTAGTTGAAGGTTTGCAATTTAGAAATTAAATCTTTTGTGAAGATCCATTGCATATTTCCTTTGTGAAATAAAAATCCCATCTCACCTTGTTGCACCTCAAGTCCAAGGAAATAATGCAATAACCCCATACCTATCATTTCAAACATTTCCATCATGTTTTATTTAAATTTAGCTACAAGAGAGTTAAAAGACCCCATATAAATGATATCATTGATATAAACACAAACAATGATAAAATCATATCTAGCTTGCTTCTTCACATAGAGAGTGAACTCATTTTCACTTCTTGTGAAACCATTTTAATGGACATAGCTATCAATCTTGCTTTACCAAGCTCATGGAGCTTGTTTCAACCCGTAAAGCATCATTCTTAACATGCGCACCTCTGTCTCTTTGTCTTTAACCACAAACCCTTCAGGTTGAGTGACATAGACTTCTTATTTTAAGTCTCCATTTAAAAATGCTGACTTAACATCAAATTGATAAACAGGTAAATGCAACTGTGCAGCTAAAACCAAAACAATTCTCATAGTTTCAAATCAAGCAACTGGAGAAAAAAGTTTCTTCGAAATCAATACCTCATTGTTGAGTGTACCCTTTTGCTACTAGACAAGCTTTATGCTTTTGAATAGTTACATCAACATTATACTTCACTTTGTAGACCCATTTGACACCAATTACATCTTTTCCTTGTGGTTTATCTACTAACTCCCAAGTTTTGTTCTTCTCAATGGACGTCATCTCCTCTTTGATGGATTTTTCCCCTTCCTCTATTCCAAATGCTTCATCATAGCTCATGGGTTATGTCACTAGAGAGGAAATGTACTAGAATCATGAACACTTTCCCAAGGTTTTACCTTCCTTGGAAGAGCTCCGGTCATGCTTCTAGTAGCCATCCTTGATAGCTGAGTAGTTCTTGAAGTGCTAGGTGGACATGGATCTTGTTGTGAGTGAGTTGGAGGATTTGTGGAGGTTGGTTCAACACCTTCACTTGCTGAATTCTCTCACTTTCATCTTGAATCTATATTTGAGTTACCTCATTTTTTGTACTTTTTATCCAACTTGCATCTTCATTAAAAACTACATTTTTACTTATAATCACCTTCCTACTGAGAGGATTATACAAACGATATGCTTTGGATTGATTACAATTACCAACAAAAATACATTTCTTAGATTTCTCGTCAAGTTTGTGATGAACTTGAGTGTTAACCAAAACATATGCAACATAACCAAAAATCCTCAAATGGCTTACTGTTGGCTTTGTACCTCTCCAAGCTTCATATGGTGTATGATTTAAGACAAGTTTTGTGGGAGAAATATTCAATAAGTTGCCACAACTTTTGCCTACATATTCGAAAGCCTCTTAGCTTGCAGTAAGATTCTAGCCATTTCCACAACTATGCGGTTCTTATGTTTAGCTACTCCATTTTACTCTAGAGTGTAGGGTGCTGTCAATTCCCTGCGAATGCCATTCTCCTCACAAAACATATTAAATTCATTAGATGAAAAATTCTCCCCCTCTATCTTTGGGTAAAGCCTTTTATGTAAGAGCTGCTTTGCTTCTCCACAAAAGCCTTAAATTTTCTGAAATGCTCAAAAGTCTCTGATAATCATTAGTGAAGAGTAAAAAATACTTACTCCCACAAAGTGATGTGGTTCTCATAGGGCCACATAAATTAGCATGTACTAATTCAAGACATTTAGAGGCTTCCCATGATTGTCCACTTGGAAAGGACTTCTTTGCCTGCTTCCCAGAAATACACCCATCACATAAATGAAGAGACCCAATTTGAGGTAAGTCAAGAACCATACCTTCTTATTCAATAATTGTAATCCTTTGATATTGAGATGTCCATATCATAAATGCCACATCTTTGATTCATTGTTCTTGCTAACAACAAGAGCTTGTTTTTCCATATTAGAAATTTTGAGTGGAAACATCTTGTTTTCTATCATACATATTCACCATATGATGCCTAAATTTATCTTTAATCACACATGCTTCATTATCAAACACAACTGCATATCCACCATTCATTAATTATCCCGCACTTAATAGATTATGTGTCAAGTTAGGAACAAAAAGAAGTAATTTCACTTTACCATTACTTGTCTCCATTGTAACAATGCCTTTCCCTTGAACTTGCATCTGCTTGTTATCTCCAAGTCTAACTTGCAGTTTTGTGACTCATCAAGCTCTTTGAACAACGACCTATTGCCAGTTATATGATTCAAGCACCCACTATCCACAAACCAAGCATCATGTGAAACTTCATTAATATATCACTGGACGATGAATAACTTACTTTCTTGACTTTCTTCCTCCACATAGCTTGCTTGATTCCTACAGTTTTCCTTTACATGCCCAAATTTCTTGCAATTGTAGCATTGGACACCATTCTTGTTCCTCTTTTCTTCACCTTGGGACTGCCTTTCTTGCCAATTAAAATGACCCCATCCTCTGCCTCTTCCTCATCATTTACCTCAAAAAATTCCTCTCCTATGTCCTCTACCAACAGACTCATCTTTCTTGCTAACTTACCCTTTTACTTGAAATGCCTTTTCTTCATTCTTATCTTCTGATCTATTTAGTCTTGAATCATGAGCTTGCAAAGAACCCATTAGTTCATCAAAGGAAAAAATAGATAAATCCTTTGACTCCTTAATTGCACAACTATATGATCAAACTTTGGAGTTAAAAATCTTAAAACTTTAGACACTGCAGTTACATCAGTAATCTTATCACCATAAGATCTCTAGACAAAAAAATTTGCACTGTCTCATTACTTTTCATCATCAAAGTCTCAAACTCATGTCGAAGAGTTTGGAGTTTAACGGCTATTACCTTTTAAGAGCCTTGAAACTCTTTCTGCAGTGTTTCCCAAGCTTCATTTGAGGTATTAATTACTACAATTCTTGAGAAAAGTGTGTCATGGACTGCTTGTTGAATAATGAATAGAGCCTTTGATTCCTTCTTTTTGTTGTCTTTCAGCCAACCTTCCTCTTTGTCCTTGACATCGTACCCACTCTCTACTAAATCCCAAAGGTCCTAAGATTTTGAAAGTCTTCATTTTGATGCTCCAAAATTTGTAGCATTCCCCTTTGAACATAGGAATAAGGGGTTGAAAGAGGTTGGAATTTCAATTGGCTGCCATAACTTTTCTAGCAGAGTGACATCCATGATGCTCTTTTCTTGTAACGAGGCTTTGATAGTAGAAATTTTTGGGAAAAAAAGGGGAAACTATTGTTGGAATAAAATTCAAGTAAAGACTTAAAAATGACATTCCCATTGAATTCTGTAGCAAGCCTATTTATAGGCATACAAGAAGACAAATACTCTCCACATAGTGAAGACAAGGTACACCTCATGCTAAGAAATAGGAACTACTAGGATAACAAATAGACCAAGTTAAATAATAGTTTCCTAACTACAAGCTAACATAATGACTCTGACAAATTTTGACTTATTCTTCAATACCATTCCTATGGTGACACTGCTCAAATTGTGACGATTTTAGGAAGAGGTTAACCGCTAAATGGGTTCATGGCAGGTTTCTGCAAGGTGTTCGTCATAGGCATGAACTCACCTAATTGAGTGTGGTAAATGGGATCGCTACTATAGGAATTTGGACAATTCCTTAAAGATAATGAAAAGCAAGGTACGCATGCATGACCCTAAAGCACAAACCTGACTAGAACTTCTTATTTTCCCACACTATGTGTGTGGTGGTTATTATTTAAATTTGAATTATAGAATAGAGTTCTAGATTTGTTTACTCTTATTCTCTGAGATAAAAGTTGAACTTACACTAAGTGTAGGTTCAAGTCAAAAGACACCTACACCTTTTACATAGTAAAAATACTTTAACTTATTTTTAATTATCTATTCCCTCTATAAAAATAAATAATCATGTGGGGGATTGTTATATAAGAAGGGGTCAATCAATCCCTAAATAAGCTCCACATTCATCTAAAAAAAATAGATAAAATAAAATATAAAAAAAAAATTGTTAGGAGAATTCAATTTATATAATCACTTTGAAAAGGTGGTGGAAATAAGAAAAATACTATCGACGTTCGGAATTGGTCGACCGTGAATCGTTGGCCCACGCTGGTGTAATAAATCTGAGAGGGAGAAAAGGGGTTATCTGGTTCAATTTGCTGATCCGCCGGTCGGTCCTTGCAAAATACTCCAATGCTCAAGTAAGTAAGCGAAGAGTACTAGCAAGTTGGCAGGAAAAGCATACTAGGGCTCTAGGAAGAGCTGGTTGATATATGGGAGGAGGAGATGTCCTCCTGCATGTACCGTACGTTTGCAGGTGATGGGACAGAATATCCGGCACAGGCAGAAATGCCCATGCAGTAGCAAGGTGCCGACAGGACTCTCATTAATGTGGATGGGATCCGTCATTAATGAGGATGGGATTTAAGGTGAACGCGCGAAAATCCAAACACGGTTGTAATGATGTTGTTGCAAGGGACCAGGATGGGACTGACATGAGCCGATCAAATGGGCTAAGAGAACGGGGCCAAATTGGGCCTAAATGGCCCAGCTAGGACGGCCCCTAGCCCACTAATATTCTTTGGCATATGACCTTCTCGTTATGCGAGTTCATCGGTTATGCCGACGAACTGCAAGAGTCGCTGGGAGTTTGCTTGAAGTGTAGTTGGGAGCTCGCTCGGATAGGCCTGTGAGCTAGAGGCACTTATGAGAGCTCGCTTGTCCCTACGATCCGAGCTCGGGCTCCAGCAATGTGCGAACTCACTTCAACGAATTCAGCTCGAGGTCTACCGGGCCCAATGCGATTGTGCAGGCCCGTTGAGTTGAGCCCAACCCATAAATAGTAGAGCAGGGAATACCCGTAACAAATACCTTTTGTTGATTTTTCATTTTCACTTTCAATTTCCTTTTTCTCTCTCACTTAAAGTCTTGGTAGTCATGAAGCATTAGAACAAAAAAAAAAAAATTAACTTTTTTCTTCACTCTATTTTGGTAACGAGCTACTATCAGATAATTTATATATATTTTCTTGGAGCATACGGGATAAAAGGAGTTCGCAGGATGGCTGCACTCTCACTCTGCAATTAAAACATAATAAAAAAAATACAATAAAACTTTTATATATTTTTCTTTATTTTAGTGAGAGGTTTATACTCATCAGTGTACAAGTGCAGTTGTAGTCCAAATTTAAATTTGTATTTTCTGGATGAGTCCAGGTCATCCACTGAGAGATTTATTTATGGAAAAAGAAAAGAATGTCACACACACGCATACGTATTTGGACGAATTCGCAACAAGATTTTTTTATGAATTTTTAGATAACAAGTACTAGGAAATAAAGCAAAGCAGAAGTTGAAATAAACGCTGAATGTAAGAATATGAAATTGGATAACACTTGAGTTAAGACAATTTCAACACTAACCCATTGATCCCCAATTTTTACCAGAAAAGATTAGCAATATTAATTTAATTTCAGATATGAGGGTTTGTTATTAAATGCAATTAGAGATAGTGATAGTTTTATTTTAAGCAATCCTCATACATGATATGCGGGATTCTAGTTTTAGTAATTACTATAAATTCAATTACAATTAATACACAAAACAACTAAATTAATCGGGTTTGGGTATGATAGCGTTTCCAGTTCTAGTAACTCTCATGCGTGGCATGAAAGCTATAAGTTAGGCTTACGCTCCAATCCAAACCTAGTGATTTCTCAATAATTAATACACACTTATACTGAAATTTAAATTAATGCCATTCATTTAAAGCGTAACTTTCTTTGGGAATCATTGGCGTTGGATATTGTCCTTGTCTTAACCCAAGATTGAATTTAACTACTCATCTCCATTTGAAAGTTAATTGACAGGAATTTAAATGGTGTAATTTAAATAACAGAATTTAAATGATAGGAATTAAAATAGCAGAAATTAACTGGCCATTTAGGCGGTGCATAATAAAAAGACGTAAATTAAAATTGCAGAAATGTAAAAGCAGAAATTAACCGGCCATTTAGGCGGTGGATAATAAAGTAACAATAAATGACATAAGAATTCAAGAGAAGAAAAAAAGAAAGTAAGATCACAAGAGAAGACAATAGAGAAAAGAAGAGAGAACAAGAGCAATTCTCAAAGAGAAAATCTAATAAAACAATTAAGATTTGATTCAAGAATAATAATCACCCTTACAAGTACAACCAAGTGAGCTATTTATAACCCACAAGATGCAATACAAACCACACAATTTCAATTATTTAACTAGACATAATTATATCTAATGGGCATTCACACACCTAAAATTAAATGAATTTTAGCTAAAATACACACCTAAAGTTAAATGGATTTTAGCTAAAAGACACACATAAAAAAACACTCGTAAAACAAATATTTAAAAATAAAAATAAAAAAATAGAATTTTACAAGTTGGGTTTTGGGTCTTCTTTGTGTTGGATTTGGGCTTTCTTTGGAATTAAAATGCTTGGGTCTTCTTTGGTTCACTACAAAAAAACGGGTTTATTGCAGCGGTTTTTTTGCGGCGGTTTTGAAAACTGTCGCAAAACATGGAATTTTGCGGCGGTTTTTCAACCGCTGCAAAATAGGTTTTTTGCGGCGGTTTATCTAACATTTTGCGGCGGTTTTGAAAAAATCGTCGCCAAATTAATTAATTTAAAATAAAAAATTAAATTTAGCGGCGATTTTGTCAAAACCGCCGCCAAATTCATTAATAAAAAAATTCAAAAAACTTGAATTTAGCGGCGGTTTTGTCAAAACTGCCGCTAAATTCGTTAAAAATAAAATTGAAAAATAAATTTTGCGACGGTTTTAAATAACCGTCGCAAAATTTAGAAATTAAAAAATAAAAAATTAAATTTAGCAGGCAGTTTTGACAAAACCGCCGCCAAATTCATTAATAAAAAAATTCAAAAAAATTGAATTTAGCGGCGGTTTTGACAAAACCGCCGCTAAATTTCTATAATAATAAAATTGAAAAATAAATTTTGCGACGGTTTTAAATAACCGCCGCAAAATTTAGAAATTAAAAAATAAAAAATTAAATTGAGCGGCGGTTTTGTCAAAACCGTCGCCAAATTCATTAATAAAAAAATTCAAAAAAAATTGAATTTAGCGGCGATTTTGACAAAATCGTCGCCAAATTCATTAATAAAAAAATTCAAAAAAATTGAATTTAGTGGCGGTTTTGACAAAACCGCCACTAAATTCGTTAATAATAAAATTGAAAAATAAATTTTGCAGCGGTTATTTATAACCGCTGCAAAATTTAGAAATTAAAAAATAAAAAATTAAATTTAGCGGCGATTTTGACAAAACCGCCGCCAAATTCATTAATAAAAAAATTCAAAAAAAATTAATTTTAGCGACGATTTTGTTAAAACCACAGCAAAATTTAGAAATTAAAAAATAAAAAATTAAATTTAGCGACGGTTTGGTCAAAAACCGCCGCCAAATTTAGAAATTAAAAAAATCAAGAAATAAATTTCAAAAAAAATTAATAATTTAAAATTAAAATTAAATTAAATTTTGCAATATAATCTAATTTTTTATTTAATCAATTAATTTATTTAATTTAATTCAGTTAAATTAAATAATTTATTTATTTTAAATTTATCAATTAAATAATATATAAAATGTAAAAACCGCCGCTAAATGTCAGTTTTTTTGTAGTGGTTGGACTCTATTGAATAGTTGACCCAATTGCATTAGATTTTGAGTAGTAACGTTGGCCATCCGATTAACTCTTTAACATTTTCAATTACTCGACAAATGTCAATTTCTTCATATCATCCTGACAATAGTACATAATGTGCATAATTATTCAAATTAAACATTAATATAAGATAAAAAATAGGGATATAATTCATTAAGATTTAGAAAAATTAACTCCTCATCACATCAGTGATTTTGCTGCACAATAATCCCCGAAGAGATCGTTGTATCTTGGGAAGAGAACACCGAAATATTCGGTGCGAAATGAGGCGTTTATACTCTTAAGAGAGCATGTTAGCGTGTCCTAATCAATAATCAGGCTACTCTAACTCTGCTTTCGATTTCTTTTAACATTGTTATTATTTGAGGTCTTATCTGATTGACAAAAAATATTGGACGGTATTTTCATTTTAATTAATTAATATTTATTTTTCTAACACTTGTATCCATTTAAATAAAAAGTATTTAATGAGATAAGAATCATCGTAAGGTCGGAAACATGTCTGATATTAGTTAAAATTCTAACAATGCTATCAAATATCTTAATTTTAAATGTTCTAATGCCAGTAATTTTACCCAAAAAAATTGTTTCTCATAAACACATTACTAGTAGGCAAAGTTTTAGGTGGTGTTCTCTTTGTATTTCAATTTTGTGTTTTGAGTTTTGAATTCATTTTTAGTTTTATGTTTTGAGTGTCTATGTTGAAATTTTTAAAATGCGTTCTTTTTGTCATTCTGAAAAATTATTTATCAAAATAGAAAATTAGAAAATGTGTTTGCTTTGAAATTTTAAAAACGGTTTCTTTTTTGTTATTATGATATTTTATTCAATAAATTTAATTTAAAATAAATATTAAATATTTATTAATAAATTATAAATTTGATTCAAATACTTTAAAATATAAAATAAAATTCAAGTAAAATAAAACAAAAAATCCAACAACCTTAGAAATATCATTTAAAAAAATTAATACAAACAAAAAATATCACATATTTAGTTTAATAAATAAAAAAAATCAAATCAGGGAGCTGCAACCCATCTTCTTCATCTAAGATTTTCTGTGGGGCCATCTTCATCTAGGGTTTTCTATGGGGGGCATTGGTAGCGGTCACAATGGCGGTGGTGGTGGGGGGCCAGGTCGATAACGGTGGTTGCGGTGGGGGGCGCTGGTCGCGGTGGCGGTAGGGGGCTCTGGTCTCGATGGCGGTGGCTGTGGGGGGCACTGGTCGCAGTGGCGGTGGAGTTGAAGGTTGGTGGCGGTGGCTGTTGATGGCCAGAAGAAGAGACACTATAAAAAAATAGCATTTAGCGGTGGTTTAAGTATTTTAGCGAACCGCCGCTAAATCAGCCGTCGCGGAGAGTTTAGCGGCGGTTTTCAGCAACCACTGGAATAAAAACCATTAAGTATTTTAGCGACGGTTTCAAAACCGCTGCTAAAATAAAATAAAAAATTTTATTTTTTGTTTTGAAACCGCCACTAAAATTTTAAAATAAAAATTTTTGTTTTGAAACTGCTGCTAAAATTTTAAAATAAAAAATTTTGTTTTGAAACCGCCGCCAAAATAAAAAATTTTATTTTTTTATAGCCCGCCCCGCCTGCTCTTGCGCTCCACATGACCGCTTGTGCGCGCGCCACGTGACGATGCTGGAAATTAAATCCCAACATGCTCTCCCCAAGTTTCGAACCCAAGATCTCTTGTGCGCGCGCGCGCACGCGAACCGCCTGATCTACGAAGAACTCCTTAACATATATGCACATATATATATTATATACTAATCTAACAACTAATTTTCAGAATTATATTTTATATTTTTTAATATATATTAAAAATATTTATTAATTGATTATTTTTAAAAGAATAATAGAATAAATTAAAAATAAATTAATTGAGTTAAATTAAATAAATTAATTGATTAAAAATAATAAAGAAGATTTTATATATTTTTTAAAATTATTAAAATTTTATATATTAAAATTTTTTTAAATTTATTTTTATTTTTAATGAATTTTGCTATTAATTTAAATGCAATTTTATATTTATTTTTAAGATTTTATATTTATTTAATTTTTAATTATTTTCTTAAGCAAAATTTAATTTTTTTAATGAAAATAATGAATTTTAATATTTCAGATTTTTATTTAATTTTAATTTTTTTTTCAATTTAGCAACGATTTTTGAAAATCGCCGCTAAATTTAATTTTTAATGAATTATTTTATTTTATTTTTAATTTTGAATTATTTAATTTTTTTAAATTTAGCGGCAGTTTCTCAAAAACTGCCGCTAAATTTAATATTTTTTGAATTTTGCGGCTGTTTTTGAAAACCGCAGCAAATGTTAATTTAATTTTAATTTTAAATTATTTTTTGTAAAAAAGAATTTTATTATTTTATTATTTTTTAAATTTAGCGACGGTTTTTTGAAAACCGCCGCAAAAAAACATGCTTTACTGAATTTTGCGGCGATTTTATGAAACCGTCGCAAAATTTTAAGGAAACCGTCACAAAAATCATATATTTGCGGCGATTTCAAAATCGTCGCAAAATATCATGTTTTGTGGCGATTTTTAGAACTGCAGCAAAAAAATCGTTGCAAAAAATCAATTTTTTTGTAGTGAGATGAGAATGGAGAGAAGATAGGAGAGAGAGAGAGAGAGAGAGGAATGGGTCTGTGCGTGTGCGGGTAGGGGGAGGGGGGTTGTTTTCCGTGCTTTGTACTTGTTTTGTGTTTTTAGTGTATTTTCACTGAAAATACCTAAAACAGCAAAATGTTGTCTTGGGTTTCCTTAACAAAATTTTTAGTTGTTTTCGAGAACGCGTTTTTAGTGTTTTCAAAAGTTGAAAATAGAAAATGACCTAAAAACGGGAAAGTGAACGGGCCTTATATATTGAAAACAAATCCCTACTAAAAATTTATCACTCTTAGGCACCATACATATTTAGATTTATTTTCATCGTTTTCAAATTTCTTGGAGATAAACTGAAAACAATTTAGGATAACCACCCCATATAATTGGCTACAATGACCTCTCTCAACTTGGTGCAACTTTGAATGCATTAGTCTAAATGTACTACATTTATTATCAACCCTGTATAATTGGCTACAATGATTCGAGAACCCTAAAATCATATCTTAAAATATAAATGTGTTTCCATCTACCAAGATATTTGATCATTCAACATAATCTCCACATTAAGGCAAAAACAGTCTAAATAACCAGCTCTTCCAAAAAAATCACACTAATGATGTTCATTTCCAAACGAAGCTTTAAGATCCATTACAAGCAAATACCTAGCAAGCAGCAACCAAATAGAATGAACCTAGAGGAGCCTTCTCAACTCACACACCCATTGGAGCAACGAAAGCCCAATGGCAGAAAGAACATCCAACAAATAAGCATTATTTGATGCACAATTACTCATTTTTTTTTACGAGTTTCAAATCATCAATAGTCCTATATATTTATAAATTCAACTCACCTTCTCCATTGCTAGGGACAATCAAGCAGGCAAATGACTCATGATTGACTCAAAATCAACCATCCACTACCTTTAGAAATCTCAGGAATGAGGAGGTTTAAGAAAGCAACTCCCCTTGACTTTGAAGAGGCTCTTCTAATTTGATTCATCAATTTTATTCAGTAACTTCTCAATATTTTACTAAAATGAAAAACATAACTAGTTAAAAGCATTTGGTACACAGTATAAAAAAAAAGTAAACAAAAAAGTGCATGTATTAATATTAATATTAGTTAGAGGAATTGAGTAAAACCAATTTAACTCCAATAAAGAAGTTTGCAAAAACATATTCTGATCAGCACAAACTCAAGGGGAAGTGCTCATGCAAGGAAAAGTAAGCTGCAAGAATTGTTGATTTTCGTGTACAAATTAATTTAAACCGTCCAAAAGAGAATCTAATAGCTCTCCAGATAAGATTAGTACTAACTGTTCTTCTTTCCACAAGAAGGCCATTACCATGTATCTACAAAGTAGCAGTTCCATAATACATGGTAACATCGATAATTGGATATTGGCACAAAACATTCTGATGAATTAACTTACAACTGGCTCTGGATACATAAGCCAGTAGGAATTGCAATGCCCTCCATCCCAAGGGCAGAGGAGCTGTTGACCCATTGTCTAAAAAAGGAAAGGGATGCTGTATAGAGTCTTGAAAGCTGTCTTCTCAAGGCTTTCTTCCTCAATTTTATTTGTTCAATGTGGCAAAACTAGTAAATACCAGCATACATGCACTTCATATTGTCTTGGGCTAGTCGGACTAACTTTTGATATAATAATAAGTTTCAAATTCAGCCGAGTGTTCAAGATTTTAAGATATAACAAGAATGTATATATGGAGATAGTAAGCAGAATAAATGTTATTATATATGCTTATGATCAAACATATGATAGGAATGAAAATGGTATGGTAATGGACTGATTCAACTTCAATTTTAATTTTATGCCAATCCAACTAGAATTAGGTGTTTCAGATGAAGTCATTTGACCAAACCACATAAATAAACTCACATCATTAATTAATTAATTACTAGAAATAGCACCAGTGGCCGAAGTGACATTAATAGTAGAACTGATTTTTTATTTAGGGGTTATTTTGTTATTTTGAGTTTCAAATATTAATCAACTCATAATACAACAAACATAGAAATACTTATATAGAGTAGAGATTTTTCTCTAATTATGCTATACTAGAGACTAGAATACTGACTCTTACGCATTTACTATCAACATTCAAAATTTATTACTATAAAACTGATTAACAGTAATGAATGTTTAAAATGTATTATGTAGCACTCAACTTCAATTCAGATATTTTTATTTAGTATGAGACAAGGGAAAGCTTTTTGGGCGAAGCTTGACAAAAGATGTGCCATGTGTTTAAATTAACAATCGATAAAGATATAATCAGTACAGAAAAGAGAAAGAGGCTGCGCCAATAAGCGAAAGGCTGCCTACGTACCCCAAAGTAATTAACCTGGGGGATCAAGCCTCACGTAGTTCTTTCTATCTGAGTTTTAGACAATTAATTATGAATTGTTTCTCGGCTCCTAATTCCTCCCCTAACAACTATGACTTCTCCATGCTAGCTGCTGCTGATTCTAGGCTGATTCTTGCGTCTTGGAAGTTTTGGGGGATCAATTATTCGAATCATCTTCCTTGTTTTCTCATTCTCAGCTTCTTCATACCGCAGGCGCAGCTTCTTCTTGGTGGCTTCCAGTTTCTGCTCCAACTCCTCGTAGTTTAAGCAAGATGGCGGCTTACTCTGTTTCGCTGCAGGCATTGTAACTGAGTTGCTCATGGTGGTTTCCTTCTTCGGCGGCTGATGAATTTTCTTCTTTGTATTTTCAACGTCATCTTGTACGAGCTGCTTCCTCTTGGTCATTGGCCGAACATCCTCCATCTCTGGCTTATCAGTTTTCGGGTTTTTATCATCCTGATCAGGTGCCGCCGGTTTGTCGCGCCTTGCAGAGCATTTAATCTTGATTATAGGGCGAGGCCCTCTAGCACACTCACAATCCGAGCCTTTTGACCCGTCGCTGACTGCAGTAGTAGCGATCTTGCCAAGGCTTCTCCCTTCTTCAAGAAAGGCGCCAGAAGCGTCCTGGGATCTTGGCCGGTTTTGGTTCTGGTTCTTGTTCGTCTTGGAGTAAAGAATCCCGGCGATTGCGTCCCTTCGTTGAAAGAACTCGTCGGAATGAGAGCATGAAGCAACGGTGATGGACCATTTGATAATCTTGAAGATGTCCACGCCGGTGGTTTCGAAGTAGTCGCGCCAAGCATTAATATCTCTGTCCATGATCTCTTGCACTTGCTTTCGAATGTTAGCCCTGAACTGAAGCACGGAATAAAATATAAACTCCCGGTGTGTGTATATATAAGCAGCTTTCAATTTTTATTATTTATCTTTTGTTAGAATAAAATATAAACTCCCGGTGTTTGTATATATCTTTTGTCAAATCAAATAAAAAATTATAATATTTCACGCGCCATATCTTATTTAGTACAACAAAATAAGTTTTTTTTACCAAATATTGTTTTTGGTTATCAAAATTTTATCTACCCTATAAATTTCATAGTCACTTTAAATGAGTCAGATTTTTTGTCACTAAATATAGTTTTTCACTACAAAATTTTATCTAGATTCTAAATTATGTAGCAAAAAAATAAGATTTTACTACAAAATTATTAAATTGTACTTAAAAGATGAATTTAATTTTTTTCAAATTAAAAATTAAAATATAAAAAATTAACGAGAATCATTCTGCCTAAAATATACCCACATACATTTCAAATCCTGCACTTTTCAGACAGAAAAGGCAATCCTTATACAGTACCAAAGAACATGTAGTCATTTTTTTTTTTCATATAAATACCCCTCACATTTTAATATTTAGATTACTCACATAATTTAGTAGGCAATATTTACCACCACATCATATTTTGGGCTTTACATTAGGCTTCTGACTCATCATAAATCCCACATCTTAATTTTCCGGCCTAATGGATTAATTAGATCCTATCTTGCTCAAATCCTATACTTTTCAAACTCATTGAACACCGTCTCATTTTCTAATAAATAGGAGAGTCAAATAATTTTTAAAATAATTTTTGAAAAATATTTAGCTTGCATATATCAAATAATACAATCATGCATTCATTAAAAAATATTTAACATCCCATATCAATGTCCAATGCAAATTACCACATAACTATCAACATTTAGGCACGTAAAATAAGTTGTCTAGATGTTGCAGTATGTTGTCTTGGGAGAGAGTGTTAGAGTGTCCCGATGCATAACCAAACTACCTCTAATTCTATGTTCGTTTCTTTTAACATTGTTAATATTGTTTTCTAAAATATATTTATATGCATTTAAAAAATCCAAATTAAATGAATATTAGCCGGATTCACTTGCACGTACAGAATGAGGCATCCAAGTCCAAATCCTTGTGCAAACCCACTCCACAGAATTAAGCCTTCCAAATCCAAATCTTTCGTTTCTTCTTGTCAAATCCAACTCTCTCACGATTAATCACATGTTCAAACCCATGCCACGCACTATTCTGTGCAAACTCTCCCCTGAATCTTCACCATTACCTCCTCCAGCAGCATCTCCATCGTCTCCTGATCCGACTCCAACAGCTTCCTCAGCAGCCAAAAAAGACAGTTCGAACTCTCCTGATCCAACTCAACATACGTCAATCCGGTTGGTGCTTTTCCTTAGCATAATCATCTCTATGTCCATAATTGAATATTATATAAATTGATTTTAGTTATTCTCGTGTATATATATATATATATATACACGCTCGCACAAGAAGGACATTTATCATCATTCTCGTATATTCATTGATGCCACAATTATACTTTCTGAGTGTCATCTTACATGACACTCCATATGTTTGCTATTTCCTAGTTAATGACTGCCATTTTAGTTTCTCATACCCCTACCCAAAGCCCTATTTCTAAATTCCGGATGCTGTTTAAACTGAATTGAGGGATCGAATTTAGAGAAGACAAGGGCATGGGAAATTAAAACCTAAACCCTAAGAGTAAGAAAGTTTGAAGGAAATTATATAAGCTAGTTGATTAATTAGTTGGGAAATAGTTCAATTTATTGTTTGATTAGGCAGTTATTTTGGCCGCATAAATTTTTTACTATGATTTTTTTTTACATATAAAATTTCATCACAAAATGTTAATATTTTGTGATGAAACTATTAAATTGAGTTAAAATTTTTCTACCAAATATTATTTTTGGTTATCAAAATTTTATCTACACTATAAATTTCGTAGTCACTTTAAATGAGTCAGATTTTTTGTCATTAAATATAGTTTTTACTACAAAAGTTTTTCTAGATTCTAAATTGTGTAGTTTTGCTACAAAATTATTAAATTGTAGTTAAAAGATGAATTTATTTATTTTTAAAATTAAAAATAATAAAAATTAAAATATATAAAATATAAAAAATTAGCGAGATCAATCCACCTAAAATATACCCACATACATTTCGAATCATGCACTTTTCAGAAAGAAAACGTGATCGAACAGGTAATCAATTTTTTTTTCATATAAATACCCCTCCCATTTTAATTTTTAGATTACTCACATAATTTAGTAGGCAATATTTATCACCGCATCATATGTTGGGCTTTACATTTTGTAACACCCCGCCTTCTAGGGCATTAATATATATTAGGATTTTTTTTTTCTTTTACATCAAAAATAAACTGTCAATAAATCCTCGACATAACTTTTATTTAATAAGACTCTCAAACATAGTAAATGAATGATACACTTTAAACATAAGCAGAAGCAAGATCAGAACCTGTAAGAAACCTCAAAAACATAACATATGTGGGTACATACATACCGTTCACCTAACATAACATAATAAACAATACTAAAATCTAAACAATACATCCGAATAAAATAGATGGTCCTAATCCCACGTGGGACCCACAAAATTTCCAACACAATCAAGCCTCGATTACTTCCTTGCCTTTCCAGCAGCTTGCCTCGCCTGGAATGTGAAATATTCCAGGGACATAATCCAATATCAGAAGATGAAATCTTCTAAGTGAGGGTTAGATAAATATGAATGAATGATGCATGATGCATGGACATTTATAAACATATACCCATAATGTAACTTCCTAGGCCCACTAGCCTGGCACGGAACCTTAGGCAGAATCTCGAACCTCTGCAGGATAAGCCTAACGTTGTTCCATTATTTGCCCTAGACAGCTACACTCTTAGGGTAACATCTCAACCCCATGCACGAGTTTTAATATAACCAAAAATTTCGTGTCGTGCATATATCACGTTTTCCCATGCAACAGTATATGAACGAAAATGATCATAATGTATGAAAAATATCATGCATAGAAGGGAAATCATATCATATATGGGTTATAGGGACAAAACCACTCAACTTTCACAATTATCGGGATACCTCAAAAAATGTGCTAATTGTCTCAATTTGCGTGCCAATCTTGACATTCGTATCAAATGTTTCACCTTACTTCCCAAAGCAACCTAGGCAAGATGTTTTTTTTTAAATAATCAATAAAAGCTATTTTTCCTCAATTTTCTTTCCTTTTTCTCTATTTTTCCTTACTAATTTTCCAAAATAAATACCTACACCTATTTTTCTCCAAATATTTTTACATAGGAAATTCTAGGATATTTTTCTAAGCTATTAAAAAAAAATTTCACAAAAAACCAAGCCCGCACAGGCCCACACGCGCTGGCACATGCTAGGGCGAGTGAGACTGGCGCGTGGGGCCCACGCGCCGGTCATCTTCTTCGGCCACGGCTTGTCGGAAAATTGCAAAACTTATACCAAATGAAAGCTTATGAAAATTCGATCCTAGGGGTACTTGATATGGCTTGAAAGGAGGTCCGAAAGTCGGTTAATGAAGGCCTTGAAGTCTCGGCCAGGCAGTTCGCCTAGGGCTCTGGCGAGGCTTTGATTCGCCTTCATTTCTGCTCCGTTGCTCACCAAAATCTCCAGATATGACCTACAAGCTATGGGCAACAAAAGCCCTCTATCTTTTCCTCTCAGTTCGTTCAAAATAGGCGTCGATTTGATGCTCCAAGTTCTAAAATTTTCAGCCATCGAGAGCTCTATTTATAGGCAAACATGGAGCTTGAAATGGCCTTAGCCCTTTTACCCAACACCTTTGGCGTCTCCCCCTCCCCCAGATCGACCTGGATTTGACCTCACCCCACAAAAAAAAAATCAAATTGCAGGTGGCACCATTGCCGCTGTAATTTGGCCAGAATTTTTCGAAATTCTGGCCACCCCGGTGCCCGATGGCGGCTCATGATGACTCCCATGAGATCCCCGACCATCCATCGTGCTAGCCCATTGCTTGAAATGGCTGGCCAGCGATCGTGCACCACTATCAGAAGCCATGGTCGATTTTTTTTTTTTTTTCACTTTGGCCCTTCAGTTTCAGTTTCAGTTTTTCCCATTTTGGCCCATTTCCTCACAACCCCTACTCTTTCGTTAATTGCCATTGAGCCCCTTAAGTTCCAATCTTTCCATTTCCTCTTTGAAACATTTGTAAAAAATGTCATTTTGACCCTCCTTGGGCAACTTTGGAAAATTGCACTTAGGCCCGTTTCTCCGTGTTGCCTTTAAACCTACTCGTTTCTTCCTGAAACCCCTGAAGGGTTGTTCTACTCGATAAACCGAAGCTTCCCATAGCTTCTGTCATCATTTTGGGAGTCTCCTATGAGAATTCAATTTTTTAGCTTAAATGGCAGCTGCATTTTTACTGTACCGAAAATTATTCCCGATTGCATTTCTTTTGGTCCTAAAAATCATGCCTCGAGATGCTTGCTAGAGGCATTCCTATTTCCTTAGACATTTAAGCCTTAGGGTACTCCCTTCGGCTGATTCGGTAAACTTTTCGGGCTTTTCAGGTACTTAATTTTCCCGAATTTCTAATTTTTCTTTAAAATAATAACCCAAAGTTCTTGGGTATTACATTCTCCACCCCTTAAAGAAATTTCGTCCTTGAAATTTTCATATTCTTACCTACTAAGACATCAATATTAGGCTTACAACTCATAAAAGCAATAACTTTTATCTCTTAGTCGAACATTATCATTGATCATTTCGTAAACACATCAATTGCATTACTTACACAAATAATGCCTATCGGGTAAATTGGGTTTTTTCACAGAATATCTCGTTGTAGCTCTCTATCGTCGGACACATACATAAAAAATAGTTGATAACGTCACCAATATAAATGTACTATTCATAAACATCCCTTTATTTCACAGCATCTTTGATAACTTTACATAGAAAATCTCAAAATTTACTACTTTCATCTTACTTCCTCGAACAACAAGGGATATTTTTCCCTAATCGTGTCCTCGAGCTCCCACGTAGCTTCCTCCTCAGTATGATTTCTCCACTGAATCTTTACCAGTAGGATGACTTTATTCCTCAGGCAAGAAGTGTGCTGACTTCGTTAGCCTATCTACGACGACCCAAATTACATCGTTGCCTTTCTGACCCCTGGGAAACCCTGTCACAAAATCCATCGTGACATGCTCCCATTTCCACTCTAGGATATCTAAGGGTCTCACGAGTCCAGCTGGTCTCTGGTGCTCGATTTTTACCCTCTGGCACGTATCGCATTACGCTACCTTCCTTGCCACACTTGTCTTCATTCTCGGCCACCAATAGACTTCTCAGAGATCTCTATACATTTTTATGGCTCCCGGGTGTATTGTATAACGAGTTTTGTGGGCTTCATTCAAAACTCTTTGTCTAAAATCTTTTAAGTTTGGCACATAAATCCTTCCCCGAAACCTCAGTATGCCATCACGAATTTCAAAATCAGATTTCTTAGGCTGGCCATGCTCGTCCACCCATAGATGTATCCATTTATCATCCACATATGCCTCTCGTATTTCGTTTACCAAATCCAACTGAACTACTATACTAGCGATAAGGACGGAAGATTCCTTCGGCACTACACTCACCGTCAGATGGCTAAAAGCCTCCAACATTTTCCATTCACAGGCCATCATTCCTGCCATAGAGATAGGCACATTCCTACTCAGTGCGTCAGCCACCACATTGACATGCCCTGGGTGATATCATATGGTGCAGTCATAGTCCTTTAGAAAATCCATCCACCGTTGTTGCCTAAGGTTCAACTCCTTTTGCGAGAACATGTACTTTAGGCTCTTGTGGTCTGTGAACACCTCAAAGGTTTCACCATATAGGTAATGTCTCCATAACTTTAGAGCATATATCACAGCCGCCAGTTCCGGATCATGCGTCGGGTAGTTTACTTTGTGCCTTTTTAACTGTCGCGACCCATATGCGATCACTTGGTCGTGTTGCATTAACACGCAACCCAGACCTATCTTAGAGGCATCCGTATACACAATGAATCCCCCACGCCCATCTGGCATTACCAAAATAGGTGCTGAGGTCAATCTGTCCTTAAGCTCTTGGAAACTTTCCTCACACTTGGCAGTCCATTCAAACTTGACATCTTTGCGAATGAGCTTCGTTATTGACGAGGCTATTTTTGAAAATCCTTTCACGAATCTTCGATAGTAGCCTGCCAAGACTAAAAAGCTTCGCACCTCTATCACATTCGTTGGCTACTTCCATCCCTTGACAGCCTCAATTTTTGCCGGATGTACCGAGATTCCTTCGATAGAGATTATGTGTCCGAGAAACGCGACTTGGGGTAGCTAGAACTCGCACTTCGAGAACTTGGTGTACAACTGGTGTTTCCTGAGAGTTTCTAGCACCACCCTTGAGTGCTCTTCATGATCATTCTCATTTGAGGAATCTATCAATATATCATCTATAAACACGATCACGAACTGATCTAGATAGGGTCTGAATACTCTATTCATGAGATCCATAAATGCCGCTGGAGCATTTGTTAACCCAAATGTCATCACGAAATACTCAAAATGGTCGTACCTTGACCAAAAAGCTATTTTCGGAATATCTTCAGGCTTAATCCTTAATTGGTAGTATCCCGACCTTAAGTCAATCTTTGAAAATATCTTTTCTCCTTGCAACTGATCGAACAGTTCATCGATTCTCGAAAGTGGATACTTATTCTTTACCGTGGCTTTATTCAACTGATGGTAGTCAATACACATCCTCAAGCTTCCATCCTTTTTCTTTACAAATAGCACTAGCGCGCCCCACGGCGATGTGCTTGGCCTAATGAATCCCTTCTCGGTCAATTCCTGTAGCTGGCTCCATAATTCCCTCATTTCTACCGGGGCCATTCTATAGGGAGGAATAGATATCGGTTTAGTTCCTAGTACTAGCTCGACTGAGAACTCGATCTCTCGAGGTGGCTGTAGTCCTGGTAGGTCTTCAGGAAATACATCCTTATACTCTCGTACTATCCGCACCTCCTTGAGCTTTGGCACTTCTTTCTCTTCCAACCGAGCAGAGGCTATACATCAATGAGATCCCTAGCTTATTAACTTTTCTGCCTTCCTGGCCGAAATCATTTTTCCATTCCTAGGGTCACCCTGTCCCTGAAATTTGACCCATTCCCCTTTAGGTTTCTTTATGGTCATTACCTTTCTTCGACAATCTATACTGGTGTTGTATCTAGACAAGAAATCCATTCCTAAGATTACGTCGAAGTCATACACTTCTAGCAAAATTAAATCAACTTGAAATTGAGCATCACTTAAACTAATTTTGCATCTTTCTATCACCTTTGAGGACCTTGTACTTTTACCCATGGGCATCGAAATTATTATCGAAGATTCCATAGGTTTAGTCTCTACCTCCAAACTTGTAGCCAAAGCATATGACATAAATGAATGCGTTGACCCAGGGTCTATCAATGCATGAATAGGGGTATCCGATATGAAGAGCGTACCTTGCACGACTGCCAGATTTGTCCCCACGTCTTCCTTGGTAAGGTTGTAAAAACATCCCTGACGAGTCCCAAGAGCCTTTCTTGCCTTTTCAGTTGGCTCATCTGCTTGTCCGAGTCTTAGCCTCTTCGGACAGTTACTTAAATAATGCCCCGGTTGATTGCACGGGAAACACACCACCTTTGACATGTCTTTAATTGGAGGTGTTTCCTCTCTCTTGCGGCAATCCCTACTTATGTGCCCTTGCTTTCCGTAGGAATAACAAATAGACGTTCCTACTAAGCATTTCCTCCCCGGATGGCTCTTTTTGCACTTGAAGCATTGCTTGCTGCCCTGGGGAGTTTTATTTCCCGATTTCTGCTCCGAGTCCCCTTTTGTTTCTCCAGAACTAATCTGCTTCACTTGCAGAAGGTTCCTCTCCGTCGTCAAAGCTTTACTTAAAGCTTCCTCATATGATTCGATCGACCATGTGCTCAAAGCCTGCAACAGATCCACCAGAAGTCCTGACATAAACTTCTGTGCTTTCTGCCACTCATCAGTATCATACATTGGTACGTACTTAATGAGCTGATTGAATTTGGTGTCGTATTGAGCTACCGACATTTCTCAAGTTTGCTTCAGGTTCGCAAACTCCTAGCTTTTCTCTTGCCTCCAACTAAGCAGGAAGTACTTATCATTGAAGGCCTTCTTGAATGCCTCCCAAACTGATACTGGGGTCTCATCAGTTGTAGACCCTTGCCTTGAGCGGGATCTTTGCAACGCTCGCTCTGTAGTCTACCACCACTTCCCAGCTTCTTCCTCCAACATGAAAGTGGCACAGTTTAATTTGTCCTCGTCATTGAACTGAAGATGTCGAAGCAACTTCTCTAACTACTCTAACCAGTACTCGGCCATGCTGGGGTCATCATGGGGCTTCCCCTTAAACGTTGGTGGTCACTGCAGTCGGTATTGTTCTAGCATGTTTTCAGTGTGCCTAGGTGGTCCTTCTCTGGTTGCGTGGGTCAAAAGATTCTCTATAACCCTCTCGATGTGATCCAGGCGTCCTTTAGGAACTGATGACTCCATTTCTGGTTCTCCCGTTTGGATGCTACTACTATAGCGGTGATTCCCACTACTTCTTACATCTTTTATTTCCCGATTGGGGATGATAGGAGTCATATTCCTTTGCTGTCTTGTGGTTACCATCTGAAAGACAAGACAAAATCTCATTCCATGAGAATTTCTTCAAAAAGGAAATTTTATTTCATAACATTGTATATAACATCGATTACGAGAAACATAAGGCACACATCTAAAACACTAGTAAGCGAAATAAGATCGTCTACGATTCTTTTCTATGGGTTGGCAGACTTCCAGACCCAAGCATCATCGCTTATCGTGTCGTCCTCAGACTCGACCTCGGGTCCTTCGAGATCGTCATGCACCATTACTCCTTTCTCTTCATCGTCTGAGCTAAGGTAGCCGGCGCCTATCATATTGGCATCGGCTGCCACCATGTCTTCCCAATCTCCATCAGAGTCGGACATTTCTTCTTCCTCTAGTGCATTTTCCTCGTACATGTTGAGGGCATGGTCGCGGAACTGCTGGCAATAGAAGAATAAGGATGCATAGTTGCCTTGGAGGCGAAGCCCTTCGGCTAGGTCTCTCCATACTCCTTCCATATGATCTATTAGAAAATCGACTTGGGCATTCATTAGGCTTGGCCTCACGAAACTGCTTGGCGGCACATCTCTTAGAATTCCTTCGATGAAGTTGAGGCGACTGAAGACATCCACTATAATTGGCTCATTATTTGCCCATCGGCTGTTCCAGTGGGTCACCCAGAATTGCTCGAGATAATCATTTTCCATGCTGCCATTGAAAAACCAGTTAGAGTTTTTACTATTCATCGAGAATAGTAGCCATTTAGTGTTTTGTACATGAATAGTACACCAGGTAAGTTCCCAGGGAAGAGAGGTAGATCACAATGGACACACTTAAGTACCAAGTCTTTCCTTAGCCAGAACTTTCCTAGACATGCACATTTCGGTACAACACACTTAAGTTCATAACCTTTAAACTTCGATCACAAATCTCCTAATCTAAAGATAGGGATCTTTAATCTAAGTTTTCTAAACATCGAGTTCATAGATCCCTAAAGATCTATCCTGATTCTTTAAATAGAACTTTGGCTCTGATACCATCTGTAACACCCCGTCTTCTAGGGCATTAATATATGCTAGGATTTTTTTTTTCTTTTACATCAAACATAAACTGACAATAAATCCTCGACATAACTTTTATTTAATAACACTCCCAAACATAATAAAGGAATGATACACTTTAAACATAAGCGAAAGCAAGATCAGAACTTATAAGAAACCTCAAAAACATAACATATGTGGGTACATACATATCGTTCACTTAACATAACATAATAAACAATACTAAAATCTAAACAATACATCCGAATAAAATAAATGGTCCTAGTCCCACATGGGACCCATAAAATTTCCAACACAATCAAGCCTCGATTACTTCCTTGCCCTTCCGGCTGCTTACCTCGCTTGGAACGTGGAATATTCCAGGGACATAATCCAATATCAGAAGATAACAAACAGTGATGAATAGAGTGTCGTACCCATGAGGACTAACTTTTGACGTTTACTCTAATTGATTTAACCTTAACCTAACACACACATTAACAAAGACTTCAACTGTAATGAAAACTAATTTACTAATAAAAGATGCAAACAAGATAATTTCTTTGATTCAAAAACTCTCAAAGTTAAGGCACTAGGGTTTGTGAATCCACCGTCGACCTTCTATGATTCAACTATTCATTACTCGGGTCTTGCTATTCCTTATCTTAGGTTGAAAATCGATAATCCAATTACAACCAAAAGCCTCTCTCGATGGTCATTCAGTTCTATGTATATATATGAGATTAACTATCTCTAATTAACCTTCGAACATATAAACATGCATTCAATCATGGAGATCATCACAAAATGATTTCATAGGGCATAATTGTATCTTTACCTATTATAGGACCCTACGTTGTTTGCTACCATGTCTAATCCGTATTGAATCTCTCGAAAGCAATACAAATCACAAATATGTTCCAATGGTGATCAAGCATCAAAACAACATTATGAACATAACAAACAATCAACTCGAATGGATAAGAAAATAGCAAACCGAATAACTTTAAATCAAACCATTAGAAGTCGAGATTTCATCATTCACCCTAGCTATAAAAACTTAGCTATGCATGCTCTCAATCAAAAGAAAAAGAAAATAGTTGGAATCCATAGCAAAGAATTGAAAAAGAAAAGAAAAATACAACCCAAGTGTCTTTAATCTTTCGTCCGTTTCTCTTTCGTGCCCAAAAAACTCCCAAAACCCTTAAAAATAAGTCTTTATATAGTGGTTTTTAGGTTATTAAAGTCGTGCATAGTGAAAACTCTCATTTTTCATTGATTTGGACGGAGATGGGCCGAAATCAAGCTTTGATTTGAAGTTCAGAACGCTACCGCGGTCCTACCACGGTATGCTTGTTGCTGCAAACCCGTGATGTAACATCCCGTTCGAGCGATAAGAAGGACCAGAACAACTTACCCTGATGGGCCTACACGAACTTCCCAAGGGGGTCACCCATCCCTGGATTACCCTAGGTTAAGCACGCTTAACTTGGGAGTTCTTTGCCAACATTCAGCCCAAAAAGTATCCAGCTGGTGTTGTTTCCTTTCTTACACTATCCTCGATATATACTAACTTCTCTGGGCTCTCGGGGTATTACATTCTCCCCCCCTTAAGCACATGACGTCCTCGTCATGCGACCTTACAACTAGTCCCAAACCTTCTCCCCTTGGGGGCTGCCATCCTAGAAGCCTGCCAAAAGCCGCTTCTTGTACAGGCCCTCAAGCCCCGGCGCCACTCCCCGCCCTCATCGGACCGCCTTCGCCAAGGGTCGGCTCTGATATCATTTGTAACGTCCCGCTCGAGCTATAGGAAGGTCCGGAACAACTTACCCTGATGGGCCTACACGAACTTTCTAGGGGGGTCACCCATCCCTGGATTACCCTAGGTTAAGTACGCTTAACTTGGGAGTTCTTTGCCAACATTCAGCCCAAAAGGTATCTAGCTGGTGTTGTTTCCTTTCTTACACTATCCTCGATATATACTAACTTCTCTGGGCTCTCGGGGTATTACACGTGAACTCCAGATAGCAATTCCTAAAGCGGTCCTACAGCGGTATGCATACCGCTATAAGCCCGCTAGCCTTTTTCTTTGGCCTCTTGCTTTATCATCTTCCATTTTTTGGCTCTTGATAATATTTTGCTTTCTTTTGCATCGATACCCAACCTTGCCTCCAAGCTTTATTTCACTCCCATCATGCACCAAAATCACTCTTTTTGCTCGATGTCCGCTTTGCTGTAATGTGTACCTATTTTGACAATATTAAGCCCAAAATGAGTAGCAATCATGTTCATTGAATAATTAAATGCTAAGCTTGAACCACTAAATAATAGTACAAAATATGTTGATCAAATACCCCTAAACTTAGCCTCTTGGTCGTCCCGAAAAAGATTATCACTCACGCACACATTGGATAGCCTTACCATTAGTCTCAGATTTTGGTATGTTTTAAAATTCACAATAAGTTATCAAGTAATGCTTTACTATAGTTTTGGACTCATTCCATGCTTGATGTGTGTGTGTGTATAGTTGGATTCTTTATCATGCATTAGGTTGTTGCTACCCAACCCCTCAATGGTCATGTTTTCTTTTCCCTCTTATGACTTGCACTCCACCCTAAAACTTAATACTTTTATTCAATCCCTAGGTATCCTATGGTTACTTTCAATTCTCTCTTTTTTTTTTTTAAGTTTAGTTGGGTCTAGCTAGAGATAATGCTACCTCAATTTGTGAAGATTCTCCTTAATTTTGAGTGCTTTGACATTCCAATCTCTACCAAGCAGTCAAACCCACTAGTTTTCTTCATCCCTCACAATATAAGTGTCAACACAATCATCTTCTTTTTTTTTTTTTTAGCAAAGCCTCTCCCCATTAAGCTTTCTAGAAGAATCTTGTAGCGAGCTTTCAACTGATGACTCCCAAGTCAGATGACCTTAGGGCACTAGGTGTTGAGACACCCCTACGGACTTAATCACCCGATTCAACTAGGCTACGAAGAGAGGTGCATAATATATATACAAAATGATTGATATAGTGTGCATGACATAACAATAGAGGAAAAAGATTCCTAGCCTTTGGTCATTGCTTAGCTTCTGTTAGTTTGTCTACACACCACACAAATTTTAAACATGCACGGAATCAACACATTCCTCAATAGACATTACCACAGCTTGACCTTTCCCAAACTTCTTCTTCTTCTTCTTTTTTTTTTTTTTTTTATGTGAGTTACAATACTAAGTCAAAGGGGAGAGTCCGCTAGTCATCTAGGTAAATGTATTCAACCTATGCAATGTGTCACCCGACACATGTGCTCAATAGAAGTTATCACACGGACATATGAGTAATTCAAACAATGTGAAGGACATCACTATCAACTACTCTGTGAATCATAAAAATACCATGTAGTGTTCATCATTGCTGGCAGAGCTATCCAACCAATTTTTTTTTTTTTTAAATGGCTACAACTAAGTAGGCTAACACATCATGCATGATTGGATCATCAAAACCCTCCCCCCAAACTTAAAATGAGCCATTGTCCCAAGGGCTCGAAAGGTATTAAAAAGGAAGGAAGGTACCTGGGCAGAAGAATCGGTGCAGTGATGGCCGGAGTAAATCAATGGTCTTCCGAAGGTGGCGGCGGCTGGGATCAGAGTAGCTGGGCAAACATGGATCTCACCTCCTCGTGCTAGGTACGAAGGTCGGCTCTGAGAACATCCAGGCCTGCTTGCAACATGTGAAATTGCCGATCTTGCTCCTCTCGATTTTCTTGAATTTGTGCTTGCATGGCCTCTAATGTGGGGCCAAAGTTGACACCTCCAGGTCGGCGTTGGGGTGGTGGTCTCACTGCCGGTGGTGCTTCGGGTTCCATGTACTCCTCGACTTCATCTTCTTCCTCGGCCTCTGCTGCTGTATCTCGCATTCAAGTTGCATGTCGGGGCTAGGCAATCTGAGTCTGGGACGATAGTGTAGAGATTGATTAGTACGGGTTTCGTCCGGTTGAGCTCAGATGTGGATGTAGGAACTTTGGCTTGCTTGCACAATGCCGAGATGAACGCTGGAAAGTAAATCCTCTTCTTACTACCCTTGGTTAAGGTGAGGGCGACGATTTGTTGGAAGATATGCTCACCAAAATTCAAATCATGTCCAGTAACCAAGGCATAAAGCAGCTGCATCCGTGGAGGGTATATCTCAGTCATGTGTGAGGATGGAGCGATGTTGGAGGATAGGATGTAATGGAACATCTTCGCCTTGAGGTTGAGCTCGTTATGGAGCTCCACATTATGGCGTGGCCACACCGGTGGAATGTCTTCATTGAAGCAAATACGAGCCACTTGATTCTAGTCATCTATGTCCGAGAGATCTGTCCCTAATGGTACTTGATAAAAGTGCTGAATGACGTCAGGATTGAATGGTACCCACACTCCTCGCATATATGTATGGAAAGCATGAGCTTCCTCATCTTCATCGTCACCTCCAAGGATGTTATCATTGAAATTGGCAAGGAATTCTCGAACCACGGAGGGATAAATCTTGTGAGGCTTGGCACAAAGCTTGCTCCACTACTGGCATGAATTACTTCAGAAACACCGGTGATCTCAATGCTAGCAAGGTCAACTTCCCGCTCCCTGTGGAAAGGCCATGACTCTATCACTCGGGTGCTTTCTTTAGCTTTGGTAGTGAGGTAGATTGGATATGAGGGAGGATTAGCTCGCGGTCGTTTGGAAGTGTTGGAACTCATTGCAATGGCTTTACCCTTGTTTGCAACTGGAGTGTAGCGAGTTTTGGGTGCCATCTTTGCTTAGGCCCGTTCCTGGAAGCACAAATCCAACCATGAGAATGGAAATGAATAAGAGAGATAAGCAATGATTTCTTTGTTTGTTTGTTATTTATTTATTTATTTATTGTTTGATTTATTTATTTTGTAAGAAATAAATGTTTTAGAGAAGCCAAAGGTGCCACAAGATCCCCCCAAACTTAACTCATTCCATGTCCGCAATTCATAGTGTAATGTGTGTGAAAATGTGTGGTTGGGGCATTTTAGCGAACACTTGGTGGGCATGCTGAAAGAGAAGAAGGCAAATAGGGCTTAGGATATACTGAAATTCCTCAAATTAAAGCACACTAAACAGCCACCAAAAACACCAACCACAACATCTTTTCTCCCATGCACAAATCAACTCAACATCCATTTCCACAAGAGAGTATCAAATCGCACAAAAACATTAAAATGATTACACACATACCTTAAATGAGGAAGTTGGAGAGAGAGGAGAAGGGATAACTTGGGAAAAATGGGATGGGAGCAAGCTGGAAGAATAGTGGGTTGCTAGGTGAAGTTTGGGGTGAGGGGACTTTGAGAGGGAGAAGTGGAAGAGAGAGCAGGAAGGGGGAAATCAAAAGGCAGGAGGTCGGCCTTAATAGGCCGACCCGTACCGTGGTGCGGCCGCGGCTTACTCGCGAGCCACTGCAAGCATGCTGTGGCGCGAGCTGGCTGTGGTATGCATACCGCGTCTTGCCTGCGAGCAGTAGAGAGGCTGCTGCCTCGCGCTACGGCCGCGGTATGCATATCGGGCCAAGGCGCTAGCTGCCCCCCTCTGATTTTTTTTTCTTTTTTTTTTTTTATTTTCATTGTTATGGCCTAGGCTCTAAGTGATAAACTCTCCTAACCAAGGCACTCACTAACTGAGAACCTAACACTCTCAAATAAATGCAAAATAGGGAAAATGAAATAAACAACAACAAATAAAGAGGAAAGGATAGAAAATTGGATTGCCTCCCAAAAAATGCTTGTTTAGAGTCATTAGCTTGACTGTGCTGCTGCTCATTCCGGATTGCTCAATTCGGTGGATGTCTTTTCCTTGGAAAATTCCTCCCCTAGATATGGCTTGAGTCGCTGTCCATTCACCTTAAAAGTACCCTTGGTGTCGTGAGTGACATCAACAGCGCCATGTGGATAAACTTTGACAACAGTGAACGGCCCAGACCACCTTAAGCGCAACTTGCCTGGAAATAACTTGAGGCGTGAGTTGAATAACAACACTTTTTGCCCCACCTCAAATTACTTCCAATGAATGTGATGATCATGCCATTTTTTGGTTCGCTTCTTGTATAACTTGGCATTTTCTCATGCCTCCAACCGAAATTCATCTAATTCATTTAGCTGCAATAACCTATTTTCTCTGGCCTTCTTGAAATCAAAATTTAGCTTTTGCACTGCCCAATAGGCTCGATGCTCCAACTCAACTGGTAAATGACATGCTTTTCCAAAGACAAGATGATATGGTGACATCCCAAAAAAGGTATATACGGCTGGGTTTAGTTGGCTTACTTAACCCGCCCTGGGTTTAGTTTGCAAACTAAAACCGATTATAAATGTTCTACTCTTCTTTTCTTTTTATCCTACTAATCTATGGGTTCCATTAGCACTAAAAAGATCTTTGGTAACGTTCTTTAGGTTAATTGAATTAATTTAGAATGCATAACAAAATTGAGTGGTAGGCTGTTATATATATATGTGTGATTCATAACATGATCAACTCTTCTAACTTATTAACCATATGAACATTGGACCAAAATGATATGAAATGCGATTACATGAAAAATGAAAAACGTAATTCTTGAACTATAAATTATAATTTTGAGCCTGTTGATTCACTAGGAACACCAACCTCCACAAAAGAAAAAAAGAAGAAGAAGATATATACGTTCGGGTTTAGTTTGCCAACTAATTAAGACCGATTATTAATGTTCTAATGTTCTTTTCTTTTCTTCCTACTAATCCGTGGGTTCTATTAGTACTAAAAAAGATCTTTGGTAACATTCTTCGGGGTTAATTGAATCTAGAATGCACAACAAAATTGAGTGGGAGGCTATTATATATATATATATATCTGTGTGTGTGATTCAGAATTGATCAAGGGTTCTAATTTATTAACCATGAACATTGGACTAATATGATATGAAATGCGATTACATAAAAAATGAAAAACATAATGCTTGAACTATCATTTGTTTGGTGCGGGGTATGGCCTACCTAAGGTTGTAGGATTTTCATTTTTCTGTTAATATAATTCTTACTTACAGATATTGAATTGGTACCAAAATTATGGTTCTGTTATATTTACATAAAAATTCATCATTCTTAGGCACCACACAAAACTTAGGTTTATTTACATTGTTTTCAAATTTCTTGGAGATAAATTGAAAACAATTTAGGATAAGCACGATGATTTTATAAAAATGTTCAAGATATTTTAGACTCCTTTCAAGCGGTTGACCTCTCTCAACTTGGTGTGATTTTAAAAGTCAGTCCGAATATACGATCTCAGCTTGGTTGACCTCTCTCAGCTTGTGTTGACCAACTTTATATAATTTCCTTTAATGATTCAACAACCCTAACGAACCAAGAAAAGGTCTGGGTTTTGGAATTCTAATATTCTGACTGATATTATGATCGATGGTAAGGCTAAAGGGTGAGGGAAATTAAGGCTAAGGGAACAAGAAAATGTCTGGATTTCGGAATTTTAGGGAAGAAGAAAAGCTATCTCCTTATATATATGTGTGTGTGTGTATCATCCTGTCATGCATATAGGATAATCTTTAATTAAGTTGTTTTTGATTAGTTATACGATCAAAAAGATAATAAGAGGAAATATACATTATCATGTGAATTAGACTTTTTTTTTAATATTAGAATTTTTAAAATGAGAAACTTCATTATTAATTATCTTTTAGGATTACAAATTTTTCCCAAACTTTAAGATATATAGTTTTCCATATTGCTGTTCAAACTGCATTATTATGTCATAATAAATTAAGTAGAATAAATGCTATGTATCTGCTTATGATAAAACATATGATATAAATTCACAATGCATATGAATTTATGCATTGTGAATTTTAATCCAAGTTCGGAAAAGCTGTGTTAGATTTATTTAGAGTAGAGGTTTTTATGCATTAGAGACTGGAATAGTGATTCTTATGCATTTACTATCAACATTCAAAATTTATTAGCATGAGACTGACTAACAGTAATAAATATTTAAAATGTATTCTATAGGACTCAACTTCGATTCGCATACCAACCTTTCAATCTTATTTGGTATGAGAGAAGGAAAAGCTTTTTGGGCCAAGCTTGACAAAAGATATGCCATGTGTTTAAATTAACAATCAATAAAGATATAATCAATACAGAAAAAAGAAAGAGGCTGCGCCAATAAGCGAGAGGCTGCCTACGTACCCCAAAGTAATTAACCTGGGGGATCAAGCCTCACGTAGTTCTTTCTATCATCTAAGTTTTAGACAATTAATTATGAATTGTTTCTCGGCTCCTAATTCCTCCCCTAACAACTATGACTTCTCCATGCTAGCTGCTGTTGATTCTAGGCTGATTCTTGCGTCTTGGAAGTTTTGGGGGATCAATTATTCGAATCATCTTCCTTGTTTTCTCATTCTCAGCTTCTTCATACCGCAGACGCAGCTTCTTCTTGGTGGCTTCCAGTTTCTGCTCCAACTCCTCGTAGTTTAAGCAAGATGGCGGCTTACTCTGTTTCGCTGCAGGCATTGTAACTGAGTTGCTCATGGTGGTTTCCTTCTTCGGCGGCTGATGAATTTTCTTCTTTGTATTTTCAACGTCATCTTGTACGAGCTGCTTCCTCTTGGTCATTGGCCGAACATCCTCCATCTCTGGCTTAACGGTTTTCGGGTTTTTATCATCCTGATCAGGTGCCGCCGGTTTGTCGCGCCTTGCAGAGCATTTAATCTTGATTATTGGGCGAGGCCCTCTAGCACACTCACAATCCGAGCCTTTTAACCCGTCGCTGACTGCAGTAGTAGCGATCTTGCCAAGGCTTCTCCCTTCTTCAAGAAAGGCGCCAGAAGCGTCCTGGGATCTTGGCCGGTTTTGGTTCTGGTTCTTGTTCGTCTTGGAGTAAAGAATCCCGGCGATTGCGTCCCTTCGTTGAAAGAACTCGTCGGAATGAGAGCATGAAGCAACGGTGATGGACCATTTGATAATCTTGAAGATGTCCACGCCGGTGGTTTCGAAGTAGTCGCGCCAAGCATTAATATCTCTGTCCATGATCTCTTGCACTTGCTTTCGAATGTTAGCCCTGAACTGAAGCACGGAATAAAATATAAACTCCCGGTGTGTGTATATATAAGCCGCTTTCAATTTTTATTATTTATCTTTTGTTAGAATAAAATATAAACTCCCGGTGTTTGTATATATCTTTTGTCAAATCAAATAAAAAATTATAATATTTCACGCGCCATATCTTATTTAGTACAACAAAATAAGTTTTTTTTACCAAATATTGTTTTTGGTTATCAAAATTTTATCTACCCTATAAATTTCATAGTCACTTTAAATGAGTCAGATTTTTTGTCACTAAATATAGTTTTTCACTACAAAATTTTATCTAGATTCTAAATTATGTAGCAAAAAAATAAGATTTTACTACAAAATTATTAAATTGTACTTAAAAGATGAATTTAATTTTTTTTCAAATTAAAAATTAAAATATAAAAAATTAATGAGAATCATTCCGCCTAAAATATACCCACATACATTTCAAATCCTGCACTTTTCAGACAGAAAAGGCAATCCTTATACAGGACCAAAGAACATGTAGTCAATTTTTTTTCATATAAATACCCCACATTTTAATATTTAGATTACTCACATAATTTAGTAGGCAATATTTATCACCACATCATATTTTGGGCTCTTCTGACTCATCATAAATCCCACATCTTAATTTTTCGACCTAATGGATTAATTAGATCCTATCTTGCTCAAATCCTATACTTTTCAAACTCATTGAACACTGTCTCATTTTCTGATAAATAGGAGAGTCAAATAATTTTTAAAATAATTTTTGAAAAATATTTAGCTTGCATATATCAAATAATACAATTATGCATTCATTAAAAAATATTTAACATCCCATATCAATGTCCAATGCAAATTACCACATAACTATCAACATTTACGCACGTAAAATAAGTTGTCTAGATGTTGCAGTATGTTGTCTTGGGAGAGAGTGTTAGAGTGTCCCGATGCATAACCAAACTACCTCTAATTCTATGTTCGTTTCTTTTAACGTTGTTAATATTGTTTTCTAAAATATATTTATATGCATTTAAAAAATCCAAATTAAATGAATATTAGCCGGATTCACTTGCACGTACAGAATGAGGCATCCAAATCCAAATCCTTGTGCAAACCCACTCCACAGAATTAAGCCTTCCAAATCCAAATCTTTCATTTCTTCCCGTCAAATCCAACTCTCTCATGATTAATCACATGTTCAAACCCATGCCACGCACTATTCTGTGCAAACTCTCCCCTAATTCTTCACCATTACCTCCTCCAGCAGCATCTCCACCATCTCCTGATCCGACTCCAACAGGTTCCTCAGCAACCAAAAAAGACAGTTCGAACTGTCCTGATCCAACTCAACATACGTCAATCCTGTTGGTGCTTTTCCTTGGCATAATCATCTCTATGTCCATAATTGAATATTATATAAATTGATTTTAGTTATTCTCGTGTATATATATATATATACACGCTCGCACAAGGACATTTATCATCATTCTTGTATATTCATTGATGCCACAATTATACTTTCTGAGTGCCATCTTACATGGCACTCCATATGTTTGCTATTTCCTAGTTAATGACTGCCATTTTAGTTTCTCATACCCCTACCCAAAGCCCTATTTCTAAATTCCAGATGCTGTTTAAACTGAATTGAGGGATCGAATTTAGAGAAGACAAGGGCATGGGAAATTAAAACCTAAACCCTAAGAGTAAGAAAGTTTGAAGGAAATTATATAAGCTAGTTGATTAATTAGTTGGGAAATAGTTCAATTTATTGTTTGATTAGGCAGTTATTTTGGCCGCATAAATTGATTCACTGACTAATTAATTGTCGATTAATCTTGTCTAATCAATTGGTTCAGTTCCATTTTTTTGGTTCTGTTATAGTTTTACTTGGGGGGCTATTTTGTGACTATAATGGATTTTCTGTTTTGGTATTATTATTATCCATAAGATATGTTCCACCTCTTCTTAAAAAACAAATTGAATGTACCAATAAATGTTTAGTAAAAAATTAAGTCAAAGAATAAAATCTAAGTGTCCATTTTGCTTTAGGATAAGTAATAAACAAAGCATTGTATTTTAGTTTAATACTTTTTCCTTGATACATATATATATATGGGGGATAATTTGAACCTACTTACTTCTTCATACCTTTTGGAACAATTTGATACTAATCTGATGATCTAGACACATTTTCTATTTTCTTTTACTTATTTGATATACTTGATTTGTAAACTCTTTTGCGTAATCAACAAGTTACCACCAAATTTTAGCTGCCAATTTTAATATACTATACACACACATACAGATTATTGTTCCTAAGAAGTTTTACAAGAAATTAACCTAATATGATAGTGATTATTGTGTGGCTAATTCTTTTGGGCAGCCAAGCCCAAGACAATAACTGTGATTTGCCATCATATTCTACTCAAGAAATTAATAAACAAGACAATAACTTAAATTTTGAATGCTAAAACTTTTTATCTGATTTGTGATGTACTGGATGAATCTATGTGTGTCTTTATGGAATTATTTTATGCAGAGAGAGTTCTAATTCTACCTGCGAAAAAGCAAAAACAAAATGGGGTCAATTGACCCCCACTAAGCAAAAAATAATTATAAATTTTCAGTCTATTTCTTATGAGTATTGTCGAGCAGTTCAATTATTATGTCATGTACCTGAATTTTGGAAGCTTTAGATTTTATTAACAACTGGAAAACTATTGTCAAAACTATGTTAACATGCCATGCTATGCTCGTTTTTATTTTATTTTAAAATTTTTGTGGCATGTGGGTATATATTTGTCAATGATGGCAGTCTTCTATTAGCACATATTTGAAATTTTTATGAACGAAAGTGTTAAAAATAAGTGTACATTTTATATATTATTTTTAAAATTTTTTAAACTATATTAATTATTTTTTTATTTTTTAAAATATCATAAACTTCTTTTACATTTTGACTCTAGTGAATAATTCCTCATGATAAGTGATTTGAATGCAATTCTATTCCTTTTCCTCTTCTTGACATAAATTCTTCAATTGTACACTATGTTGGAATTGGTGGTTTTGTGGTGTTGTGTGACAAATGATTGGCTCAAATTCTTTGTAGTTGGTGGGTGGATTTAGGTAGAGAGAGTCATCACTGGACTAGTTTGGTAAAGCTATATCTAAGCTATGAATATGGTTTGTTATCTTTATTCGAATTATTAATAAATCTATCACATTGAAACAAATTATATTAATTTGCCTGATCTTTTGTTTATTTTTGCTTTCAAATTATATTAATCATAAGTAACATAGCTTTAATCTACAGTTTTTTGTCCATCTCTTACAGAATGTTAGCCACAATGTGAACTGAAGCCTTGAACAGAAGAAACTCTCTTTCACTGATATTCTTATTGATGGTAAAAGCTATATCTCCTTATATATATATATATATATAATTTAGTCTCAATTAGATAAGAAAAATTACAACTTTCAGATTAAAAATTATTACGAAAATGATGAAAATATCACTGTTAAAACAAAAGTAAATATAAAATTGTAACTTTGTCTTTATTAACTAATCTAATCTATGGATTGAATTGGGACCAAAGTTGTGGTCCCTTCATATTTACATAAAAATTTATCACTCTTATGCACCAGACAAACTTAGGTTTATTTTCATTGTTTTCAAATTTCTTAGAGATAAACTGAAAACAATTTATGATAACCACGATGATTTTACAAATGTTTTCAAGATATTTTAAACTCCTTTCAACTAGTTGACTTCTTTTAGCTTGGTGGAATTTTAAAAGTCAGTCTGAATGTACTACATACATTACCAACCCTATATAATTGCCTACAATGATTCAACAACCCTAAGGGAACAAGAAAAGGTTTGGGTTTTGGAATTCTGATATTCTGATCAATGGTAATATAAGGATAAATGCTGAGGGAAATTAAGGCTAAGGGAACATGAAAAAGTCTGGGTTTTAGAATTAAGGGAAGAAGAAAAGCTATCTCTTTATATACATATATATATATATATCATCATATCATATAGATAGGTGTAGGACCCAAGGGTATAGTAGTAATAGATAATAGATGAATTCCTTTGTTTGTATTTGCTATTAGTTTGGATTGAGCCAGTTGTACTTAGAAGTAGTTGTAATTGTACCTAAAAGGCAACAACCATCAGTTATAATTGGTTTGAATATTTGGTAGCCTTATTGACGCCAAATCATTGCTATCTAGATCAGTATATAAGAGTAATCCAACATAATTCGGGGGCATGAATGAACACATTTGAAACACTTCTGATTTCTCTCCTCCAAACTCTCTCTCTCTTTCTCAATCTTTCTCTCCCTCACGTCTTGTTCTTTTGATTCTTGCTATTCTTCTTCTAAATTTTCCCCTCATTCTTCCAATTTCCAATCCAATCCCCCTTAGGTAAACCCGAGGTACATGATAATTGGTATCAGAGCATCGTTCCTCGACGATTTTCTTGTTGATTAATTTCGACAGAAATCAACGACTGCTATCTAAACTACTGTCCAATGCAAGGAGGATTGATTCTCAGAGTTTGAAGATGACTACAAAAACCAAAAGCAGTAGGAGAATTGATCGAACAACTGAGTCGATCAATTATAGTGGGTGTGAGCTTTAGGTGGAGCGAATTGAATTCAAGGGAATTTAGTTCCAGTTAATCTGACAGAGGAGTGGCTCTCGGCTTGAGAAATCTATAAGTGTCGCTCGATCAAGGGAGGCAAGTAGCCTAGGCAATTTTCGATCACCTCATGGTCGGCAATTCCAATGGTGGATTTTGGGCATGATTAAGGTATAGATTGTGAAGGTGATGAAAGCAACCTCGATTATGGAAGAAAAACGGAAGGGTCAATTATTGAAGGTGGAGTAGTAGGTTGATTCGCTGCTATTTTTCCGAGCCGCTACAGTTGTGATAATGTAAATGACTTGTGGGACTTGGGCTTTTCTTGTTTTGGGCTTAGGCTTTCTTTGTTTTGGGTTTAGGTCTTCCTTGTTTGGGCTTACAATCCATATATTATATATATTATATATATTTTTTATTTTATATATATTTTTATATTAATATTTTTAAACCTGCGCAACCACAAAGTACATAATAGTATTCAATTTAAACCATTTTAAGATCAAAATAAGGGTGAAATTATAACAAAATTTTTACAAAATTGATCATTAATCACTAGCTTGCAAAGAAACTACAGCTAAGCCGTTATTTGAGCTTTCCTTGATAGAACTCATTTTCATACGATAATTTATTCATTTGATTTAAAGATTTGTTATAACAATTCGAGCCCAAGCCCAAATTTTGTCTTACTTCCTGCCAGCATTCGGTACTCTCACACCGGGCTCCTACTTATGTGTTTCCTGACTATCCATCATCAATAAAATTAGAAGTAAAAGCATTATTCATCCTGAAGACTATTTTATCTTGAAGCATTATTCATCTTGAAGAATATATTTTATCCTAAAGCATTATTCATCCTGAAGACTCATCCTTTATCTCATAAGTTATTCAGCTCCAATTCTCTCTTTTATCGTGTTGTCTACTGTCCTTGGGATCAAATAAGGGTAGAGGTCAGTTCGACACGTCCAAACCTTGAGTCATCTCGGTCCAAACCGTGCTTCGTGTATCAAACCGATACGGTCAATCGTCATCAATAAAATCAAAAGTTGAAGCATTATTCATCCTGAGGACTCATCCTTTTTCTCATAAGTTGTTTAGCTCCAATTTTCTCTTTTATCGTGTCATCTACCGTCCTTGGGATTAGACAAGGGCGGGGGTCAGTTCGGCATGGCCGGACCTCGAGTCATCTCTATCCAAGCTATGCTTCGTGTATTAAACTGAAGCGGTCAGTCCACCCCCAAGCTCTCGGGTCTACCTCGGCAGGCGGACCTTAAGGCCTTGCCTCTTTTTTGCCATGTCGTCTATTGTTCTTGGGATCAGACAGGGGCGGGGGTCAGTTTGGTGAGGCTGGACCTCGAATCATCTCCGTGTATCAAATCAACGAGGTCAATCTGTCCCCAAGCGCCTGAGTCTACCTCAGCAGGCGGACCTTGAGGCCTTGCTTCTCTCTTCAAACCACGCCTTGTATCAAACAGGCACAAATGGGCCTCCAGTCACCTTGGTCTCATTTAAGCTATGCCTTATTAGGCACCAACAGACCTTGAGTTAACACTCGGTCTCATTCAAGCTATGCCTTATCAGGCACCAACAGACCTTGAGTTAACACTTGGTCTCATTCAAGCCATGCCTTCTAACAGGCACCAAAATACCTTAAGTTAACACTCGTTCTTATTCAAGTTATGCCTTATTAGGCACCAACGGACCTCGAGTAACCTCAGTCCTATTCTAACTATGTCTTATATCAAACTGGTCCGACCTCTTTGGCTTAGCTGGCATCTCATTCCAAATTACCTTAACGAACCTTGAGTAACCTCGATCCCATTCTAACTATGCCTTGTATCAAATAGGCTTGGCCATTTTATCTTAGCCTACATCTCATTCTGAATCACCCAAGTCTATCCCGATTGCTAGCCTTTCCTTAGGATATGGATTCAAACAAATACTATAACAAAGCAAAGCAAGAACAGAGAAATTCAGAAGCTATGAGGTATTCAAAAAATCCTTTATTTCATTGTTTTACAAGGTTTACATTCTTGATAATCAAAGACATAACCAAATAAAACAACCTCTACCACTACGACACTAGCCTTCTATCTTATGATAATCAACTTACAACACAATGAGGACACAGTTGTTGAACATGCTTCCTCCATGCCATTAGTAAAGCCTCCCGCAGCACCTCATGGCAAGTCGACACCCCAGCAGGAAGCCTTGTTGTGTATAAATGTTAGAAACGTTGGGTAGGCCCAAAATGATCGTAGATCGATAGACCGGAGTGGCAACAACTCCCAAGGTAGAGGAAGGAGGTCACCAATCATCTGCCCTAGCAGAGGGAGCTACTTGAAGAAGTGCACGGTAATAGGAGATCCGCAGGAAGGCAAGAGCGAAAGGAAGGAAGCAAGAGCGAAAGAAAGGAAGACAAAAGCAGAAGGAATGAAGGGTAGAGCAACAGAGGGATGAACTAGAAGAGGACTGAGGCCACCCATTCTAATATCACTCTAGCTTGAAACCACCCATTCTAGTATCACCCTCGCCCAAACATGCTTAACTCCAGGTATGGAAACCCCGGTCGATCCTATAACATCACCAACGGAGACGTTACCATCGACTGGTAAGACCTCGTGTTGAATCAAAAATCTCATCCCTCAAAACCCAATAACTTTAAGACTTCCTAGAAAATAGAAAGAAACTAAGAATGACTATAAGGTGTGCGGGAATAAGGCGGAATCGTCCCATTTTATTGACATCATGAGGCACATCCAATGGCCCAAAGTCGTTCACCATCACCCTTGACGCGATCTTGTCGCGTGTCTCGTCATTAATGTCTCACACCCAGCAGACAAAGAATTGCTATTACGATGCAGTCACGTGTCCGGATAGTTATTATCCCAACAAATGCGTCATAGGCAAATAGTGCACCTTGTGTTGAAAAACTTTCACTCACCTTCGTGAACGCGCCTCTTAGGGAAGCGACACACCCTAAGTTCAAAAAATGTTGCCTCATTGCAGAGTCCGACCTAACTTCAGCTACCTAGAGAACCTTCATCCGCCTAGGAATGACCACAAATCAACCCTGATGTCGACCTCGGACATATCAAAAGCCTCAGCTCGTCCATTTGTCCTGGCCAAGTCCAAACACCAACTCGGCTACAAACCCCGGCTAAGCAACAAATTCACCCAGCTCTTTTTTTTAGCTTGAATGCTTGCTTCTCAAACATCTAACCTGGGGGGTTATGGACAGTACCAGCCCAATCTCGACCTTCGACCCATGATCCAATCTCGGCCCTAGGCTTTGGCCCAACCCTGACCCTGTGTTAGCCTATAATAACATCATTACCGCCATACGTTGGATACTCATACGCCTACTTAAGATCCCATCCTCATTAACGGCATATCCCATCCTCATTAGTGGCGAATCCCATCCACATTAATGAGGGTCTCGTCGGCACCATGCCACTATCAGGGAGCCCCATCGATGCCAAATATTTAGTCCCATCACCCTACAACGCATGACACATGCATACAGAAACATCTATTCTCCTTCTTTATAGACCAACTCTATCAAAAGCCCAGGTATGTTATTTCTAGGCTACAACACTTTTCCAATTTACTCTCTTACTTACTTGAGTATCGAATTACTTGCAGGGGCCAGCCACCCCCTAGAGTCTGTTCCCTACCGTCACGAGCTCATGTCCAACCACCCCATTTTGGGTCGGAATGAACAAAGTCGATATCTCTACAACAAAATTAGGATGTGGTGATCCCTCGCCTACGCAGATTTCTCGAGGATATTAGGAGAGCAGGATAAGATGCTTAAGATATCTAATGGTACCCATTAAATCCAAGGCTGGCTTAAGAAGATTTGTGGCCCCTATGTAAGAGTCACTTTAATGGCCCTTTAATAATATAAATAAATATTAAAAATTATTTAATTTTTACTTTGCTTATTTTTTGAGATGCAAAAACTCTAATTAAATTTTTGTATTCAATTTCAAAAAGTAAATCTTTTTCAATCGAAAATATATATAATAGAAAAAGATCTGAGAACATAAGAGTAGAATAAGTCAAAAATTGGAAAGTCCATAGCTAGATCTTGCACATTAAAAATTCATTGATTTACTTTTGTTTTTGTTTTCTTTAATGCCCAAATTAATGCAGATTTAATTTTTGCTATCCAAAGAATCATTTTATCAAATTGTCCTCCTAAAATAACATCATTTCTTATCTTTTTTTTTTCCTTTTATTGTGTTACTGGTTTATCCCTCACTATTCATTACATAACATTAAAAAATTATTTGTGGACTTCTAGAGTTTGGGGCATTCCTATCTAAATGGTATCCTACTATTTATTATTTAATATTAAAAAATGATCCATAGACTTGAAGAGTGGGGGTCTCCTCGTCCAAGTGGAATAACAAAATAAATAAATCTGAATGCAATCAAAAATCAACATAAAATAGAATTAATAATTTTATATTTCAAAAAATAAAAATAATAATTAATTAATGATATTGGTACCCTCATTTTTGGGCCCTAGTCATAGGCCCTTGAGCTTGGGTTAATTCAATCCGTAGATTAGATTAGTTAATAAAGGCAAACTTATAATTTTACATTTACTTTTATTTTAATAGTGATATTTTCGTCATTTTAGTAATAATTTTTAATTTGAAAATTGTAATTTTTCTTAACTAATTGAGACTAAATTTTATATATAGATATATATTAGGAGAAAGCTTTTAGCATCAATCATAATATCAGTGAAATTAAGAGGGTTTCTCTGTCCAAAAGAAATAACAAAATAAACAAATCTGAATTCAAACAAAAATCAACATAAAATAGAATTAATAATTATATATTTTAAAAAATAAAAAATAATAATTAATTAGTGATATTGGGACCCCTCCTTTTCGGGGCCCAAGTCATAAGCCCTTGAGCTGGGGCTAATTCAATCTATAGATTAGATTAGTTAATAAAGATAAAATTATAATTTTACATTTACTTTTATTTTAACAGTGATATTTTTGTCATTTTAATAATAATTTTTAAACTGACAGTTATAATTTTCCTTAATTAATTGGGACTAAATTATATATATATATATAAGGAGAAAGCTTTTAACATAAATCATAATATCAGTGAAATTAAGAGGGTTTCTTCTGTTCAAGGCTTGAGGGCTAACATTCTGCAAACGATGGACAGAGAAGTGTACGAGATTAATGCTTGGCGGGACTACTTCGAAAGCACCGGCGTGGACATCTTCAAGATTATCAAATGGTCCATCACCGTTGCTTCATGCGTTCATTCCGACGAATTCTTTGAACGAAGGGATTCAATCGCCGGGATTCTTTACGCCAAGAAGAACCAGAACCAAAACCGGCCAAGATCCCAGGACGCTTCTGGCGCCTTTCTTGAAGAAGGGAGAAGCCTTGGCAAGATCGCTACTGCTGCAGTCAGCGACGGGTCAAAAGGCTCGGATTGTGAGTGTGCTAGAAGGCCTCGCCCTATAATCAAGATTAAATGCTCTGCGAGGCGCGACAAACCGGCGGCACCTGATCAGGATGATAAAAACCAGAAAACCGTTAAGCCAGAGATGGAGGATGTTCGGCCAATGACCAAGAGGAAGCAGCTCCTACAGGATGACGTTGAAAATACAAAGAAGGAAATTCATCAGCCGCCGAAGAAGGAAACCACCATGAGCAACTCAGTTACAATGCCTGCAGCGAAACAAAGTAAGCCGCCATCTTGCTTAAACTACGAGGAGTTGGAGCAGAAACTGGAAGCCACCAAGAAGAAGCTGAGTCTGCGGTATGAACAAGCTAAAAATGAGAAAACAAGGAAGATGATTCGAATAATTGATCCCCCAAAACTTCCAAGACGCAAGAATCAGCCTAGAATCAGCAGCTAGCATGGAGAAGTCATATATAGTTGTTAGGGGAGGAATTAGGAGCCGAGAAACAATTCATAATTAATTGTCTAAAACTTAGATAGAAAGAACTACGTGAGGCTTGATCCCCCCTTTGGGGTACGTAGGCAGCTTATTGGCGCAGCCTCTTTCTTTTCTTTGTATTGATTATATCTTTATTGATTGTTAATTTAAACACATGGCATATCTTTTGTCAAGTTTGGCCCAAAAAGTTTTCCCTTGTCTCATACTAAATAAGATTGAAACGTTGATATGTGAATTGAAATTGAGTCCTTTAGAATACATTTTAAACATTCATTACTGCTAACCAGTTTTATGGTAATAAATTTTGAATGTTGATAGTAAATGCGTAAGAGCATGATCAGAGAAAAACTCTGCTTTAAATAAATCTAAGACAGCTTTCCAAGCTTGGATAAAAAATCACAATGCATAAATTCATATCATCTTCCACCTCATAATAGTATCTATGTTTGTTGTGCTATGAGTTGATTAATATTTGAAACTCAGAACAAGAAAATAACCCCCTGAATAAAAAATCAGTTCTGCTATTAATGCCACCGATGCTACTTTTAGTAATTAATTAATCATGTGAGTTTATTTATCTGATCTGATTTGGGCAAATGAATTCATCTGAAACGCCCAGTTGTAGATGAATTGGCATAAAATTTAAATTGAAGTTGAGTCAGCTCATTACCATTCCATTTTCATTCCATCATATGTTTTATCATAAGCAGATACATAGCATTTATTCTACTTAAATAATAATGACATAATAATGCAGTTTGAATGGCAATATGGGAAAATTATATATCTTAAAGTTTGGGAAAAATTTGTTATCCTAAAAGTTAATTAATAGTGGAGTTTCTGATTTTAAAAATTCTAATATTGAAAAAAAAGGTCTAACTCACATGATAATGAAAGAAAAATGAGTCAAAATCCATATTTTCAAGTATTGTTATCATTGCAAAAATTAAATTTCAAGATCAGAAATTAAAAGAATTTTTAATTAACATTGGAAAACCCTTGCTTTCTCACATCTAGGAGTTTTAATTTATATTTATATCTATAATTTATAAATAAATATATAATATAATAAATTATTTTACTTTAATAATTAATTAATCGATACATTTAATTTAAAACAAGATTAATACATGAGTTTTTCAATACTAATAAAATTTAAGATATCACATTTTCAAGAATATTAATGCACGGATTTTCCGATACTAATTAAGATTTAAGATATTATATTTTCTAGACTATGGAAGAAAAATAAGCATAGTGAAAGAAAAATAAGTCAAAATTCATATTTTCAAAATTTTGTTTTCATTGCATAAATTAAATTTTAAGATCAAAAATTAAAAATTTTAAGAGAATTTTTAATTAGCATTGGAAAACTCATGTTTCCTTAAGTTTATGATTTTTAATTTATATTTATATTTATAATTTATAAATAAATATATAATATAATAAATAATTTTACTTTAATAATTAATTAATCACTACCTTTAATTTAATGCAAGACTAATGCATGGGTTTTCAAATGCTAATTAAGATTTAATATAGCATATTTTCAAAACTATGGAAGAAAATTAATGCATCATGAAAGAAAAATAAGTCAAAATCTATATTTTCAATGTTTTATTATTATTGCAAAAATTAACTTTCAAGAGCAAAATTTAAAAATTTCAGAAGAATTTTTTATTAACATTGGAAAACCCATGTTTCCTTAAGTTTAGGATTTTTAATTTTTATTTGTAATTTATAAATAAATATATAATATAATAAATTATTTTACCTTAATAATTAATTAATCACTACCTTTAATTTAATATAAATATTTAATGATTTGTTATTCCGATGTAATAGCTTTTGTGTATAAATAGGAAGTTTATGTCAAGATTTTTCATTTTATATAGCGCTATGTAATTTAATAAAAGTATTTAAAGTAACTTTTCAAAATATGGATGAAAGAGTTGATTTTGTCAATCAAATCAAAGCTAGCAAGACACAATGGATGTTGAAGGTTTGAGTCGTGACACTTTGAGAGATTCTAAACTTTGAAGATAAGTCAGAAACTTATAACATTGAGATAGTTTTCATGGATGAATAGGCTTTTTTTTTTTTTTTTTGCTTATAGATTTATTGTTAATTATTTATATAGATTTTGCCATCAAATTTATAGAGTAAAAGAATTCACACAACAATTAAATGTTCGTTGGTTTGGTCTTTCAAAACATTGATTTGTGAAGTACAATTGTATTTTATGTGTAATTTTATACTTAGATACAATAATATGAAATACAAAACTACAAATCACAAGTACAAGCTAAACTTTATGCCAAAGATTACTGTTATAGATACTATGGATAAAAGTTTTCAATACAAAATTTCATCTTCAAATCATTTGCTAATACTTTGAGGGTAGTTGAACTTGACAAAAATAAATTGTTTGGTAACTATAAAGTTGATTATGCAATTATTTATGTAATATCCCAGTAATTTGAGAATAATTAATGATTATTAATTTAGTCAGAAGCAGCTGATAATTATTAATTTAAATTAGGAGCGGTTGGTAATTAATAATTCTTGTATTTCTGGTGACTATTGATTAATTGTGAGTTTAAAGAAAATATTAAATTATTTGGAGATTTAAGAAAAAATAAAAATTTATGTTGTTTCGTGAAAATAGGAAATTAAGTTTAATTAATTAAATTATTTAGAAATAATGATGGAATTAATTGGGTGAATTTCTGAAAATTTGGGGTGTAGGTGGAATAAGTGGAAATGGAAGTTTGGGTGTGTGTGTAATTAATGAAAAGTAGGGGTGCTAGAATGTGATTTGCAGAAGTTGCCGAGATTCATTATAAAATTAATGTCCTGCGCTTATACGTTGAAGATGCAGCTGGTGCAGGAAGTCGCGCGTAAGGGAGTCCGTGAGCGAGGCGCGGGATCGAATCATGGGGGTTGCGTGCGCTGGGGGGGATTTTGGTTGATTTTTCAATCAAAACCTTGCCCAAAATGGCGTTGTTGTGGGCAAGGCGGTGGCACCAGCTGGGCTGCCACGCGACAGCCGCTAGTAGCCCTCTTCTTTGCCTTTTTATGCTGCGAATTGCAGCAAGAAACTGGGGAAACTCGAGTAACAATGAGGGAATGAAAAACAGAAAAGGAAGCAGCACACAGAAGCTAAAAATTGGAGAAGAAATTGAAGATTAAATGCGGTTTAATTGAGGTTTAATTAGCCAGGTAAGTAGAGGAATATGCATTAATCATTTTGTACTGTTAAAATTTAATTTTGGGTCCAATTTTATTAATTTTGGGAGATTATGCTATTTTGCAACGTTTATTAATTTGGTGGCGTGCGAGCGTAAAAATGCCAAAATCTACTAAAGAAATGCAAGCTCTTTACTCCCTTCGTGACTCTCATTCGATTTATGAATTTTATATCCTCCCTTAACTCGATTTGGTTCCATAAATTAATTACGTTCGTTACAAACGGTTATTGTGCAAATTTTATTTAATTAATTTAATTAGGAGACTTTTGGGGTTAAATACCTTTGTGAGCTCTTTCCATTTTATGAACCCCATGCATTTCCTTAATTCGTTTCGGTTTCACGTATTAATTATAAGAATCGAGGATTTTATTAGCATGATTTAATTTAAATTAAATATGAGACTCGTTGGGGTTTTATTTGTTGTGTGCCTACAGGGTATTATGTACCGCCCCTATTCCTTTCAGAATGATGCTGAACCCAACTTGGGGACTAGGTTCCTAGATGTGGGAGTTTATTTATGGATTTCTTGGGTGTGAGTAGGCTAGAGCTATCGAGCAGTGGGCCATGGGTTGGCTGTTGGGTGACGTTGAAGTAGACTATTGTAAGGCTCTGAAGTGGACCATCCAATGGACACTCCTGGTCACAGACCATTGACTGGTGTCGGACACTGCTGACTAGCCCTGCCATTATGTGATTTACTGTATGATTCGACATGTTGTATTACCATTCATGGTTTGATATTCACATGGATACGGGATGCATGTTAGGGTATTCATTTATTGAGTATGCTTGGACATGGACATTTTAGTGTGGTTAGTTTGCATTTGGCACGGGCATATGCATCGCGTGTGGTTTACTATGTGGGCGGAGCATGACCTGATGTCTGGATGTATGGGCGCCGGTGTATCACGTTAATGCTCACTACGCCATTGCATTTTTATGTGCACTGCATTGTTATCGACAGTTCATAGGTCTCGAACAAGAGAACTATTCTGAGAGAGCCCATAGCTCGGGTGTTCTACAGCTCGGGTGTCGGGAGGACCGACGCGAGCATTTAGGTGACGGGAGCACTAACTCGGGACGGAGCGCATAGGTTTGTTGGAGAGTTATGTTTCCTTTCAGGGTAGCGGCAGGTTGGTATGGGACACTTGGGTGCCGTGTGTCTTGTGTGGGCCCCAAGAACTGATACGTGCTTTTATTTACGCTTTTATACTGTGTTGGGCGTCTCATGGCTTGTGTGTACTTGGGGGTTAGTGTTCTAGGAGAGTTTACTGGTTCTGTTCAGCTTTCTGCCTTTCTTCTTTTATGCTTGGTGAGTCTCTCGACTCACTTTACTTTCTATCATTCCAGGTAGTGGCAACGTGGGTCATGGGCAAGAAAGACAACATCTAGCGACAAAGTCGGTATGGTGTACAGGTAATTTTGTCAGTCCCTGTCATTCCCCGTCAACCCTAGTAGACTTTGATGTATGAGAAGGATTTTCTCTATTATTTTTTACTATGACAAGTCATTCCTTGTGTCTCATGTATGTCGGCACAGAAGTCTGTATCCATTTATTTATTATGTGACCGTTGTGCTAGTGAAGTACCCGTAGTGCATGCATGTGTATAGCTTAGCTTCCGTTGTTTTTAATTCTTATGTATGCATGTCGGGGTAGTTCTTGTCTTGTATTTCATTCTTTCTCCTTCCATAGGCGCTTTTGGTCGAGTAGTCCGGGTGGTTAGGATATCTGGGTAGGGGTCCTTACAATTTATGTCATTATAACTGTCGACCTTCGGAATTGGTTGACTGTGATTCGTCGGCCCGTACTGATAGAATGATCTCGAGCATGAGCTTAAGAGAGTAATGACACAATCAATCAAACAATACGCAAGAATTTTTATGTTGTTCGGCCATAATAATGCTTAGTCCACGACTGCTCTCTGATTATTTTGGCAGCGACGGGTATAATACTCATCGCTGATTTAGTAACGATTCAATTTCGTCCCTGAATCAGTGACGAGATGAAGGTCGTTGTTGATTCATAAATCAGCGATGCGAAGAAAGTCATCGTTGATTCAAAGATGGGAATCAACCTATCACTGAAATGAGCAACGGGAATTAACCCGTTGCTGAAATCAGCGATCGAATGAAGGTTATCGCTGATTTAGCGACGGTAATGAGGCCCGTTGCTGAATTAGTGACAAGCCTCATTCCTGTCGCTAAATAAAAAATAAAAAAAATATTTTTTAATCAAAATAAATAAATTTAAACATAAATTTATAAATTAAATTATTTAAAAAATATATAAATATATTAATAAATAATATTTTTTAATAAATAAATTAAAAAATAAAAATAAAAATAAAATTTTTAAACATAAATAAAAAAATATATATTTTAAAAATATAAATTATATTTAAATTTTTATATTTATTTATTATAAAAAAATTTGTTTATATTAACTAGTTCATTATGGAATTGATTAATTGGCTTCCATTTTATCTTTATTTAAAAATAAATTTTTATATATATAAATAAAATTTATAATAATTAACAATTTATTTCAACTAATTGAATAAAAGTTAAAAAAATATTTATAAAATCATTAATTTAAAGATAAAAAAAATTAAAATTCGTACAAAATAAATATTCAATTACAATCATCATCATCATCATTTTGTTTCTCATTATCATAAAATTGATCTCTCGGTCCATGTTGAGTCGACGATCCAGATTGCTATAACGTCGTCATTTGTTTATTTATATGCTCCTATCTTGCCATCATCTATTGCTGTCATTAACGTAGCTGGACATTCTAATTCTCACCTCAGTCATCTTGGTTCGAGCGAAATGCAGCTCATCGTTCATTTGGGTGACTCTCAATCTCATTTGTTATAATTTGGATGACAACCCATATGAACCACTGCAGCTGCTATCGGATCCAACCTGGTAGGACTGCTTAGCTTGAGAGCCGAGACTGTAGACATGACACTTCTTGTTCCTACTAGAGACAGTCTAATAAAAGATGTGATGCTTGTCAACTGTAGGCGGAGAGGACCGCTACCGCTAACTGATGCTGAAAATGCTTCTACATTTAATCTCTCGAACGCCTCATATATAAATTAAAATATTAACGTTATTAATTCATAAAAAAAAATCATTAAATTGTAATAATGTACATAAATACAATTTTTGCGACACCCTTTGATTTATTATCAATCCACATTTCTTGTCCTTGATCATCATTCCAAGTGTGGATTCTCTTCAAAACCTTGAATTCATTGGGCTTGCGGACTAATTCCTTTGCATGCATGACAAATGTATGAGCTAAAATAAAATAAAATATAAATCACTATATAAGTTTATAAAATTTACATTTAAATAAGAAAACTAATTACCATTCTCTTCGGCTCTTCTCTTCACTCTCGGTGAAAGGAATGGATCTGCTTGTGTGGATTGAACCATCGATCTCGGAAGCGTGATTCTTTTTGTTTTGTTCTACTTGCTTCTTGTACTCATCTTCATCCCACTTTGTTCGCAATGCCTGCCGCACGATAGGATCCATCCACTGACCCTTATCTACATCTTTTTTAATTTTGTTCAAATTATTTCTGAAACTTCTCCAACCAGACTTATTCCAAGTGATCCATATACGATCATTCTTCTCGAGTTGCCACTTAAACTCCTTCTACAAGAAGTTAAAAATGAATAAATATATATATAATTTTAAATTAAAACTTTATATAATTAAGAATTACAATTATACTAACGTTAAATTCTTCCAGCCACATCCATCGTGTTATTTCTGGCATGTCATCCTAATGAAGCCAAGCTTCAGTGTACCATCTCTTACAAATCTTTGATTGTACACTTAGTGGGCCAATCTCAGGGAAAAAAACTGTAAAACCAATATTTGTAAAGTAAAAACGTGTATTTTTGTGTATAACAATTACAAAAAATCAATTAAAAATGATTTATAAGATACTCACTAATCATAGTTCTGATTGCAAGATAACTCTATTCGGTGATCAATTTAATCAGTATCAACTGGCTCAGATAGAGTTGGCTTAACATTCAATGCAGGAGAAAATGATGAAAGATGTGCATAGGGTGCCAGTATAAATGAGTATGGGTAGGAACCTCATAGGGGATGAAAAGTCAACTTAGAAGAAAAGACATATTGTGGTGCAGTCGTGGGTGGGTGGGATATGGGTAAAACTGTAATATAACCTATAGGATATGGCATCTCGCCAAAAGACTATTGGAATTGAGTCATGGGAACGAAAGCATGTGGGTGCGATGATTGAGAATATAAAGGAGTAGAAGGGACAGTATATGTGGAGACAGAAAGAGAAGACTGTGAACCAGAACTACTGAGATATGGAGAAGGTGTGTCCCTATAAGATTGATGTCTACCTCTACCCCTACTACCCCTACCCCTGTTTGGTTCGGGAGACTAATGTCCTACATCTATTTTGAGAATTACATGAAAAATAAAAAAATACTAAAACGTACAAGGTCACAGAAATTCAAAAATACAAAATCTATTATATCATAGCATATATAAGTGAATTCACATATTCAAAAGTAAATCAATTTTCTTCTACATATTCATCCATGATTTCATCATCACTATCTATGTCATCAGAAAATAACTCTTACTCGTCATCTCCTGATATAGATTCTTCCTCTGCATCATCATCTTATTGCTAAACATCATTTTGATCAATTTGAGGCAGTTCTGATATCTCATTCTCTTGGAAAGGTTCTTCCATGTTAGCTTTGGGAGCAGTTATTGTAGCCTGTGTCTTTGTATTAATAACAACCATCAAATCATGTTTATCACGACAAGTGTCGGGGTACGGCGGGTAATACACTTGTTCAGCTTGTTGGGTAAATATGAAAGGATCATATTTCCTATACTTTGTTGATGATTGAACCTCCACAATACCATACTTATCATGAATTTTGGTTCCCCGAGGACTTGGATCATACCATTCACATTTGAACAGAACTACACTTTTCATTGATAAGCCTGCATATTCCAATTCAATGATGTCTATAATTTTTCCATAATAATAGATCTCTGAGGATCCAACCCCTGTCCTAGACACTCAAACACTAAAATTTTTTATAGATCTACTATTACTCCATTCAATTGTATGAAACTTATATCTGTTCACAAAATACATTGGCTAATACCGCATGTTTGGAGTCGGTCCCCATCCTATGTTTTGAATTAATGGATTTATAACAATTTGAGTACTCGAATTAACATGAGAAAACGTTTGAATCACTTAATGCATAACTAAAATTCAATTTAAAAATAACCTAGTATGAAGTAACATATTTGATGATGGAACCACTTAGGAAAATGTTTCTCGATTTGTTTATTTATTTCTGCATCTATGATATTTGAAGATAGCTAACGCAATATGTTGGTGTACATGTTAAAAAATTAAAGTGGTATATATTCTAAATAATATGAACCGAATATAAACTTATAAATATATTCATTAAAATTTTAATTCTTACTCAATATAAGATTCGACCTCTAGAATATTTAACAAGACATATAATTTGGTGGCTTCAAGCTCTTTTCCATCCATCCACCTAATTTTTATTGGACTAGCAACACGGCCTAGATAATTGATGACGAAAATTTGTAGATATGAAGAATCTTTCTCATCATCATTTCGAGGGACTCTCGTCTTTCTTGATGGAACATTTGCTGCAAAATAATATGAACCAATTGTGGACGTCTCTTCAATTAAATATGCATCACATATAGATCTTTCTACATGAGCTTTATTGTGAACCTTCTTTTTTAAAGTATTGAGGAACCTAAATCATTCGAAGATCTCTTTAATATAGTTAAAATTTATTTTATTAAAAATAAATAGTTAAAATTATGTCAGACATAACTTTTAAAGGGATATATCCATCTGTATTGTACTGGTTCCCCCACCTTTATTTCATAAACTAAGTATATTGACAGATACTCCATTGGGTTAAACCATGCCGAAGGAAATACACGTTTTAATTTGTATAAAATGATGTGTATGTTTTGTTCCATGACATATAGGTGCTCAATCCTCAATACTGTTGAGCAAATGTCTTTGAAAAATTGGCATAACTCAGTAATCGGATTCCAAATTCGATCTAGTAATGCTGCAAATGCCATTGGGAGTAATCGCTCCATGAGAACATGATAATCATGGCTTTTCAACCCAAATAACTTCGTGTTTCTCATATCAACGCATTTACCCAATCTGGAAGCATATTCATCAAGGAGCTTAAGTTCTTTTATCCACGTCAAAAGCTTAACTTCTGCTCCTTATGAACGTGATTGGGCCTTGGGTTTTCAATACTTACCCCCTCCATGATCTATTAGTTCAAGCTCTTTCGACCTACTAGATTCTTTAAGGTGCATTTTAGCCTTCCTATCATTTTTACTTTTACCCTTCAAATTCATTATTGTGTTGAAAAGATTATCATTCTCAATGTTCATGATATCTAAGTTGTATCGAATTATATTATCTTTTCAGTATGGTAATTCTCAAAAAATGCTCCGTTTGGACCAATTATACTCTATGTCATGAAAAATTACAGACTATTTGAAAAATGTTATCTCCAGTTAACCGTGGTGGTGGAGAAGAATTCTCAACTCTATTTTTTTCGAAATGCATTTGTATCTTTCCACCATACTTAAGGTTGAAAGCTTTAGTTTTCTTCATACAATACGGACATGCTAATCTACCAGATGTCATCCAACTAGATAACATTTCATATGCAAGAAAATTATTGACAGTCCACAATAGAACAGCCTTCATAAAAAAATTATTCTTTATTGATATATCATAAGTTATAATTCTTTCGTACCACAACAATTTAAGTTCATCACTTAGAGGCTGTAAGAAACATCTATCTCGTTTTTCGGATTTGATGGTCTTGGAATAATAGTAGTCAGAAAAAGGAACTCCTTTTAAACACAATCGAAGAGGCAAATTATATGGTGTCACAATGACTGACCAACAAAAATATGGGCAACCTGATTTATCATACAGAGTGAACCTATCTGCACAAAGACCAAACCTCACATTTCTAGGATCGGCGGAGAAGTTAAGATATTTCTGATTAAAATGTTTCCATGCTTCCCCGTCAGACAAGTGAGATAATACACCAGGCTCCGTCCGAATTTTATGATACCATCTCATGCTCAGAGCTATAATGGTGGAAGCATATATTCTATGCAGTTTTGGTATGAGAGGGAAATACCACATTTTTTTATAAGGAATTTGTTTAAATTTTCCCTTTCCACTTCTTACAGGTTTAAAACGAGGATGATCGCAAACTTACAACTCATCTTGGATTTATCATCCTTATAATACATCATACATCCATTTGAACAATAATCAATTTCTTACAACTGACCCCAAACTGAAAAACCAACTTTTTGGTATGATAAAAGTTAGTGGGCACACGATTGTCAGTTGGCATTGTTTGATGCATAAACTGTATGATTTTATTATAACCACATTCGAGAATGTTGTAATCAAACTTAATACTCAGCATCCTAACTGCAGCAGAAAGTTTACTTTCTACTTTGCAAATCGGATACAATGGAGCTTGTGCAACAAACAACATGTCATAAATTGATTGTGCATTTTCATTCTATGCTTCATCTACATTGTAAGTTTGATAACCACTTCCACTACCTTGCACTATATATGGCCCATTTGATCGCCCTACTGCATCTATTACCATTTATTCATATGGATTAAATAGATCCATAAATTATTTTTTCTATAATATTCATTTTTAACTACCAGTGGAGGTACTACGGCACTTCTTCACCATGATGCATCCAATAATAACCCTTCATGAATTCATGTTTGCAAATATCTATTTTCATCTCATTGACTGATTTGAACCTCCGACACTTGCATTTCATACATGGGCACTTTAACTATTTTTCTACTCTTATGAAACTTTTTTAGGTAGACGCAAATTGAATAAACTCATCGACATCCTTATAAAATTCTCTAGTAATCTCATCCCTTCTTGGGTTACACTTATTATCAATCCACTTGCGATGCGATGCGATTTCATTTTAAATTCAATAATATATTTGATCAAAAAAACTATCCTGAAAATTCACAAAATCATCTTTCAGTACTACATGCCAACGTAATTTTTAATTGCACTTTCAGACATAAACTACTTTAAATTTTTTACCAAGTAACAAAAACTTTTAACCAAATAATAACAATATATTTGTAGTTCTAATTTTAAAATTATATTTAATAAATAACTAATTCGACAACAATATTATCGACATTCAATTGTTATATATTATTAAATGTATTATTTATCGTTAAACTAATTTTTTTTTACACCAAACAACCCAATTGACCTTTTTTTAAAAAATACAAACATTATCATACAATAAGTTAGAAAACATGGGATAAATTTTTAAATAAACTCCTGCATTTTTAAAAGTGACTCATACACTTACAATTTGACATTTTTTTAATTTTTTTAATTTCTAATAAGTGATTTAATAGAAAATTAAATTAAAAAAATTAAAAAATATGCTTAACAACAAAACTAGACCACAAGTTTTTATTTATTTCAATTATGTATTATTGTCTAATTTTGTTAAGATTTATCTTTATTAAACCTAGAGTCAAAATATCTCGTGTAATAGTCAATTTTTTTTTATTTGTGTCTACAAGATTATTTACCAACCATATTATTAATTATTAAGTAATATTAATAGCATCATAAATTTATAATTGAAACTAAATTAAAAATTAAAATTTTATTCAAAATTTAAATTTAACCCCTTCATAAATTTGGAAACCCACCACCACCCCAACCCCCCCCCCCCCCCCCCCCCCAGTAATATTAATAGCATCATAAATTTATAATTGAAACTAAATTAAAAATTAAAATTTTATTCAAAATTTAAATTTAACCCCTTCATAAATTTGGGAACCCACCACCCCAACCCCCCCCCCCCCCCACTTAAATATGGTTCTTCCCCTTAAATATGTGAAGCAAACCCTCCACGAATTAAACCCTCCCCTTTTTATTATTTAACAAAAACCCCTTCCAAATCGGTGAACCAATCGCCCCACCCAATTAAACCCTCCCCTTAAATCTTGAACCCACCTATTCATTATTAAAAAATTAAAAAATAAATATTTAATATTTTTAATTTATAGTATATAATTAAAAAAATTTAAAAAATTAAGTTTTTTTTAATTTTTAATAAGAGTTTTAATAAAAGATTAAGTTAAAAAATTAAAAACATATTCTTTACAACTAAACGGAACCAAATTTTTTTATTTATTTCAATTATATATTATTGTATAATTTTGTTAAGATTTATCTTAATTAAATTTAAAGTCAAGATATCTCGTTTAATACTAAAAAAAAATTATTTGTACCTACAAAATTATTTAACTGTCATATTATTAATTATTAATTAATATTAATAACATCATAAATTTATAATTAACACCCCCCACCCCCACACACTCACTTAAACCCGATCTATGTGAACGAACAACACCACCCCCCTACCCCAAATTAAATTTATGAACAGACAACCCCCCAACTCCGGCCCTATTCCTACGCGCCTCCTTTTTATTAATTTTTTTATTTAAATTAACTAATACACAATAATAATATAAACAGAATGTGTAATAATATTTATAAAATATACAACTATATAAATGTAAAATAAACAATAATATACATACAATAAATATAAATAACATAAATATTAAAATTAACAATTAATCATTGAACAAATATATTAATCAAGTAATAAATAATTATTATAACTTAACAATTAACCAAATAATATCTAATATCTAAAAAACATTCAATATTGCATTTTAAAGCTAAAATGATTAACAGCTAAAATATAATGTATAATAAAAAATAAATACCTTAAATTCTTGGTGATGTTCGTATCTACTGGATAAAGACTAAATTGTAACAAAAAAAAAAAAAATCACTTTCGTGTTTTCAATGAGACTAAGTCGGAGAGAAAAGGAATGTAGAAGATAGGAGGAGAGGGAGTTTGACAAGAAGAGAGGCAGTGCAGAGGAACGAAAGAGAGCGTTTAAGTAGAAGGGAGGAGAGAATCCCAAATTTAAAAAGGAGAGGGACTCTGAATTCGCAGGGAGGGGGGGTACTGCCAAATGTCAGGGAAATGGGGGGTGTTATGAAAATGTCAAGGGTGGGTGGGGGTTCTGCCAAATGTCAAGGGGGGGAGTGTGGAATAAGTAAAAAAGCAAAACTGCAGGGAACAAAATCAAATTGCCCTAATCTTGAATACAAAGCTGCCGAGATCCAAAATCAGATTGCTTAAGAACCTTACCATACAACAATAGTATGTTCTGGTCCTTCATTCTAAATGCATCGTTAAAACTACTTAATTTGGTAACAAACTGCATTCTTAATGATAGCAAATACACTGGCAATGACTCATTAACAAAAACAATAATTTGATATGCCTTGGGTGTAACTTAAGTTTTCAGGGACAAGGGAATTCATAACATTAATACCTTTAGAGGACACGAAAAATCCCAGATGGGGAACTTATTACATTAAACAAGATGGATTTATGTATTTAGAATAGCATCAAATCATGTGTTGGATAAGATCAAGCAATGCAAAAAATAATATATTTAATCAATCAATAATTTGATAAGTGTGGTTTTTTATATGTTGCAACAAGGAGTAGTCAACACTGCTTGTAAGTACTACCACATGGTGTCATATATTCTTGATAAACTGGTCTTTAGAAGGAACTGGAGCAATTGAAACTTCCTCTAGTTTTTGCTAGGATGTCATGTTCAATAAGCATGAGATAGAGAAAGAGGTAACTAAATAGAATGCAAGTAAAATGCATATGAACAATGGTTGTGGGGTCGATTGGGTGAGATGATAAGTAAAGGAGGAAGGAAAAAAATAGATGCATCAAGTCATCTTCAAATCTCTTAAGAACTTAGAATAAGATGTCATGGATTCTCATTCTCTACATTATTCTCATCCAATATCTTAGAGTACCTAGTACTCTTATTATTTTATATTGCGAGTACAGAGAGGTTATGCTTGTTGTGTTTATTTAATGCTAACATAGCGTTGCAAATTTTATTTGCCTAAAGACATGGTAGGTCATACCCTCCACATAGGTTGGAAACAACATAAGTTTAAATTTTTCAAAGCACATCATCATGGTTGTATGCACACTTGGATGAGAATAGAGGAAGGAACAAATTACTTCTGTCTTAAGATACTCACTTTCTTGAGTGGATTTGGACATGTATTACCAAAGTGCATATAACATCATAAATAATTTTCTCAAGCAGAAGTGTGAAAAATTGATGTAATTTTTTCTGATGGTTTTAAGGAACCCAATGTAGTAGTTTTTCCTTTGTTCAAGTTTTTCCATATCCATGATTGTAAATATATTGTCCTATCGTACATGTTGCTATACTTCTAAAAAATTATAAGTTTTATTGTTTGAATCTTTCTCGTAAACAAGTCTATATTTCAAATTCATTGTGAGATTCTAGCATACTTTGCTATAATAATTGAACAAATATAGCAATGGAAAGTGGATCTACAAAAAGTAAATAGCAAAATTGATAATGCATTTGGTAATTGGCATCCAAACTGCTACAGAAACAAAATATTTCCACCTTCTAACAGAGTGAAGGCAATGTATGTAGGTAATGACTAGATTAATAGGGTGTTTCAAGAGTTATAGAGCTTCTCTCGTGTAACTCTATAATACATATACACACAATATATATATATACATAAACATATGCACATAGAATATATATACACGCAGAATACTTATACATACAGAATATATATACACACACACAATATATACACGCAGAATACATATACCTTTCAGGCAGCAGAGGTAGAGGCGGCAACAGGGGAGGCAGCGGCGACGAGCGGAGGCAGCAGCGAAGATAAGAGGCAGAGGCGGAGGTAGAGGAGGCAGGGGAGGCGGAGATGACGACAGGAGGAGGAGGGAGAGTCGGATGGGTTGACGGCGAGAGTAGTTCACAGAGAAAGAGAGAGAGGGGAGAAAGGTGAGTTAGGGTTCTGTAATTGGGGATTTGGGGAAGGAGAAGGGGAGTAGTTCCCGCCCACATTTCATCTTTTTTTTTTTATTTTTTTAAATATTTATTTGTTAAATTAAAAAATAATAATTTATGAAAAAATATTATTAATTATTTAATTGAAAAAAATAAAATAATTTATTATTATTATAACTGTGGTGCCCCAATAATCAAAAGGGAGTGAGACTTGAAGCAAATCAGGTTTAGCTTCAGAAGCAGTCTTCGGAAACGTACTTCGGAAGCAGTCTTCGGCAGCATTCTTTGGAAGTTGTCTTCTGAAGAACGGGAGCGTCTTTGAAGAGAAATAATTTTCAGAAGTTCGAAGATGCCTTCGGAAGCTATCTTCCGAACTATCATGTACGGTCGATCATTGACCTCTATATAAGGCCAACCTTATTACTCCAAAAGGATCTTTTTGAACATTGGTATTTTCTCTAACTGCTAATCTTCCGAAGATCTTAATTTCCTTCCCTTAATTAAGTGCCCCTTCCGTACTGACTTAAGCTTCGGAGGGTCTTCGTGGGAAAAAGTCCCACAAGCCTTCTAACCATTCTCTTATAGAAAATTACCATCGGAAGATCACCTTCGGAAGATTACCCCAGCAACCATCATTTGGCAGCAGGTTTTCAGAAGACCTTAAGAAACATCAGATCACCTTCGGAAATCCTAATCATATTCTTCGGAAGCCCTCCCTCAATAGACTTCGGAAGGACTACCCCACTCTTCGGAAGACGTCGTATCTCAGGCTTCGGAAGGAGTAGCTTTGAAGCGGACTGCAGAATCGTTATTTGTTTCGATCTCGGGGTCAATGGCATTTACGCACGCTCCACTCATACATGTTTTTAATTGTTGTATTTTGGCAACAACAATAACTAATAAAATAATAATATTTGTGAATTTACAGAAAAATATAATTATATTAGAATTGTTTATATAACTAGAGTTGGAGGCAGCGGCGACGTTAGTTTTTTGTCTTTAATAACTCTTTTTTTATCAACACATTCTATTAATGATGTATTGATATTATTTAATAATATAAAGTTTGATTCTTTTCTATTAAACAATATCTTTATAAAATTATGGATCATTTTATTAATGTATTTATAAACAAGCCTATTCAAACTTATGAATTATTTTATTAATGTGGTTATAAAAAAATATAATTAAAATTATGAATAATTTGATAACCTAGAAGGTCACCAAGACTTACCAGATAAGTGCGGGACTTTCGATATTTCTATTCTAAATGTCAATTCAAAGGAAAGCAAAAACATATTTATGTTATAATTCAAATAAATCCAACGAATAATTAATATATTTATTGATTAATCAAACACAATGTAGATAAATTAATTAAGTATCGAATACTGTGCTACTTATATTATTGTAATGACCCGAAATCTAATAGAAAGACTCTGTCACCAAACCGCGAGGGCCCGCCTCTAGAAGTCCCACTAGCAAAGGAATTCGAGGGAAAGTCACACAAGATGGGGCCAAAGTGTAACCCAACCAAGGTTACTCATACCAATAACAACATATAGTAATGATTCCACTATTTTTCATACAGGACAAAACAAACATATCCATCTACATTCCATTAGGCTATCCCAAAGGAGGTACAAAAAGCCCAAATAATAAAATGTACAACCACTAGTATGACACAGCTCAACAATGTCCCCAAGACCTTTTGTTCGAGTGAGCTCTATACATATCTAACCCAATAGATCATGCCCGCTAGAATTCTCCTCATCCTTTGCTTTACTTGTATTTGGAATGATGCAAAAAGAAAGAATGAGCAACAAGGCTCAACAAGTATAACACAACAAAATACAGCATGAGTATAGCATAATGAAGACTCAGTAGGCAAACACAGGCAATACATGGTAGGATCATAACATAGTGTACTACTGACAGAATAGAAACAAGGAGCACCCACAAGAAAGACATAACAAAAATCATTGTAGTCCACCCAAAACAACTCCTACCATAATCTAGGTACAAACCAGTGACCCTGCCCCCACATAATAGTATCCAAAACCCACATAATGCTCTAAGCAACACACTTACTATCTCACCATAACATAGTATACATGCCACAAGGGACCCAATTTTGGGCCATAAATCCCATCCATTTTATAGCGCTAGCACACATCTACGGTACCACACGCTAACTGTGCAGTGGCCTCACCATAAAGGTGCCCTGAGCCTACTCATAACTCGGTGGCACTAGCACATGCCTATGATACCACATGCCAAGTATGTAGTGGCCTCATTATAGCAGTGCCCTC